>NC_056735.1:1172124436-1172239436 GCF_019279795.1 Protopterus annectens
TTTAAAATATAAAAAACAAAAAAACCCCAGGTTTTTTTCTTTAAACATATACAAACACACACAAATGCATACACTTGCATACATGTTAAGCGGGAAGAGATCAACCCAGTCACTACAGTTGACTATGCATCAATCCAAATCAAGTTCACAACACAGGAGGTGAGAAGAGGGGAAAGACACTGATGTGTTCTTGTATACTTAACAAGAAATGTGTCTTTCTGAAAGCTGGGCTGAAGAAAAGCTTCATCATTTAATACAGAAGATGAAAATCAGTCCAAGAGATATGATTGTCAATGTAATCACAGTGATGGCATGTTTCATCAAAATATTAAAATGATGCCGAGGTGGTACGGCAGTAGCGTTGTTACCTCACAGCAAGAGGTTCTCCCGTTCGATTCTCAGCTGGGCTTGGGAGTGCCTTTTGTGTGGAGTCTGCATGTCCTCCCCGCGGTTGGGTAGCGTTCGAAAGACATGCATGCGTAAATGGCCATGCCTTTGTTGAAGGCTGAGCGTTGAGCTGGCACCTCGGTGTTTCATAAAAATCTACTGCCAATCATTAGCGGACCGGAGTTCCGTTGTGGCGACCCCTTACCGGGAAAAGCCGAAAGACAAACAACACTAAAACAAATGTTTTTGCAGATTTATGTATTTTATATAAATTTACACACTCATACACGTGCGCGCGCACACACACACACATATATATATATATATATATATATATATATATATATACATACATACATACACACACACAGACAGATTAGCAAGTATTATTTTGGGCTTTATTTTATTTTATTTTTTTTGCTGTCAGCAGCTCTTTGTTCATGAGTGCAGTAGAGCAGGATCTGGGAATTTGCCCTTTCCCCACTACAATGCAATCTCAGAGTTGGTACATGTAATCAGCAAGGAGCATGTGAGGTGTGTGTGTGTGTGTTTGTGTGCGGGGGGGTGGGGTGGGGTGGTTGCCTCCTTCAGAAAACACTGTTTTGTGTTTATTTTGGAATTTTTGACTAGTCTTTTTAGACAGATTTTTAATGCTCTTTTGAGACACTATTTTATATATATATATATATATATATATATATATATATATATATATATATTTTTATTTTATTTATTTATTTTACATTTGTTGACCGGGCTGGTCTAGCTGGATACATGTCCATTTTCAGTAGAGGCCCGAGGAGAAAAGCTCCACATAGAGATACATAATAGTACAATTACATAAAAGAAGTTATACAGTGTTAAGAAAAAATATTTAGGAAATGTAAAATAGTACAGTCAAAACGAAAATCCCCCCCCCCTTTTTTTTTATGGTATTCCAGTTCATAGGTTACAGTGACAATTTATGCATAAAATGCTTATAATTAGTGTACGTAGGATAGATTGTACATATTTCATATGAAGACATGAAGGAAGAGAGGGAATGAGTTAGGGGGAGAAGAAATTAGCCAGGGTTAGTGCAGGTGCATAGCCAGTGATTATTGAGATGTGATTTTAGATGTTTTTTAAAAAGTAGGAGAGAAGTCTGAGCTGTGATTTGATTAGGAAGTTTATTCCATAATTTTCCTACAGAGTTTGAGAACAAGGAGTCACCTGCTGAGTTGTTTGATTTAGTAGTGTTAATCAGTAGTTTGTTTGAGGAACGTAAATTTTCGAGGTTGTTATATGGTGTGATAAGGCTAGAGAGTATAGGAGTGTTGCTAGGTTGATACAGGGTCTTGTGGGCTAAAGTAAGTTGGTAAGATTGAAGCTGGTTAGGGAGTTCAAGCCAGTTTAAGTGTTTAAGATTTAAGCAGTGGTGGGTTCTGAAAGGGGAGCCTGTAGCAAATTTAGCAATATTATTGTAGGAAGTTGCTAGTTTCTTGAGGTTGTTTTTGGAGATATTAGTATATATGGGAGCAGCATAGAGCAGAGTGGATAAAAGGTGAGTTCGAGCTATGGCAGACCTAGCTACTGGAGAAAGACAGTTTTGATGCGATAGAGGATCCTAGTTTCTTATTAATTAATTTTATTGTATTGTTTATGTGTGTCTCAAGTTTAGGTTGTTGTCAATTGTTATACCTAGCAATTTAGTGGTAGGGTCAGGTGAGATAAAGGGTACCATTATTAGAAATAAGATTTATTTGTACAGGGAAGACTTTTGGGTTGGGGTGAAAAGTAGCAATTTAGTTTTTGGGATTTAGAAGAAGGCAGCGGTAGGAGAACCATTGTTCAACAGTGTTAAAGGCTTTTGAGTAATTGACTGAAGTTAGGTTGGTGAGGAGGCAGAGCAGATTAATGTAGAGTCATCTGCATTACTGAATGCAGGTGGAGTGTGGGATTTCAGATTGCAGGTCATTTATGAAGATAGAAAATAAAAGTGGGCCTAAAATAGAGCCCTGTGGAGCCTTGAGGAGAGTGGGCGGTGATTGGATAGTTCATTTTGCCAGAGTCCGGCCTGCTGACGATTGCCAAGGTAAGATGTAAACCATTTTAAAGATAGAGAATCCAAGGAGAGAGACTTAAGGGTGTGGAGAAGAAGTTGATGGTTGACCATATCAAAAGCTTTGGATAGGTCAATGAAAACTGCGGATGATAGTCTATTGTTATTACGGTTGTTGTTGATACAGTTTGTGAATGATAGTAGGGCAGTGGTAGTACTATGAAAAGGTCTAAAGCCATGTTGGCAGTTGGCAAGTAGGTTATTTTTAAGAAGGTGATTGAGTATCTGCTTGTGAATGCATTTTTCCAAAATTTTAGCTATAGGGGATAGTAAAGCTATGGGACGATAGTTGGAGAAGTCATTGGAAATTCCACCTTTATGTAATGGGATGATATGTGAGATTTTCCAGATTGATGGTACTTCACCTTCTTTTATAGATCTGTTTATCAGAATGGAAATAGGGTAGGCTAGGGCTTTAGCACCTTTTGCAAGAATTCTGCTGGGAGTTTATCTGCAGATGGGGAGGTTGGTTTTATCTTTTGGAGAAGGGAGGAGATGTAAGAAGTGGATACTGGTTGGGGGTGAAATTGTGGTGGTGGATTATGGGAAGATGTGGGCAAGTTAGATATATCAGGTGATAGGTGGCTAGCTAGAGTTTGAATGGTTTCTGTGAAAAAAGAGTTGAAGGCATTGGCAGTTTCTTTTGGATTATTGGGGTTAGATCCTTGGGGACTGGGTGTGATTGATTGGCCTGGGTAGAGAAGATTATTAATACTAGCCCAGAATTTTTTAGGTTGTCTGGTAGAGGATTGTTGTAATTGTAGATAGTAATTCTTTTTATCTAGCAGGATGGCTCTTTTAGTACTGTTTCTGTGTTCTCTAAAGGTTTGATGGTCCTGTGATTCTTGGAAGTCTGCCATTTTGCCCAATATTTATTTCTAAGTAGGATTTTCTGTTTAGTAGTAATAGTAAGCCATGGGGCTGGTTTAGCTATGATTCTGATAGAACGGGTTGGAGCATGATGATCCAAGATAGCCAAGAATGTAGAATTAAAGTATTCCACGGCATTGTTGAGAGGGAGAGTTTTTAGCGGAGACCAATTACATTGATTAAGTTCTGCTTGGAAAAGTTCTAGGTTGAAATGCTTTTTTGAGCGTATTGTTCGGAAAGTGTTTGGGAATGTTATGTTGGTTTTATGTCTAATAATATAAGTCAGACAATGGTCACTAAGGTCATCAGGAAGGATGCCTGTTGTGTAGATTTGCTGTGGGGTATTAGTTAGTATGCAGTCTAAGGTGGTTGCCTTGTTATTGATTTTATTGGTTCTGGTATGGTGATTAATTAGTTGTGAGTAGCCATACAGGTTAATGTGGGTGGTGGGATTTATATTTGTGCAAGAGTTCCAGTCAATGTTAAAGTCCCCAAGAATAATGGTTTCTTGTGGGATATTACTAGTGAGCCAGCTAAGAATGTCTTCTAATATATTGCAGTTGTTCCCAGGGGGGAGATAGACACAGATGATATTTATGGCTTTACTAGTATTTAGCTGCAGTTTGGAGATTATTATTTCTGCACTAGCATTAGTAGGTAAGTTAAGGTTAAGTGTACTGACTTGTAGTTCAGTTTTATAGAGGATTGCTACTCCGCCTCCTTTTTGGAAATGCAGTTGAGTCTAATAATATTATAGCCATGTGGGGAGATTTCAATGTCTTTAATGGAAGGTTTTAGCCATGTTTCTGATAAACATAGGATATCAAATGGCTGAGTCTGTAAGAGAGCATGGAGTTGAGTAACTTTGTTGCATATGCTGCGTATGTTCAGGTGAGCAATAGAGAGTGAGTTGGGTGGGTTTGGGAGGAGGAGGTTTTATAGTATTATTGTGGTTTATAACTGTTGTGGGAGGTGGATTATTTGGTCCTGGGTGGATTATTTGGTCCTGGGTTAGGGTGAATATCACCATCTAATAGAGATAGAAGGGGTGCTATAGGTTTAGGGTGCACTGGTTTGCTGTGGAAATCAAATAGTTTTCTAGTTTTTGGGTAAGAGAAGTTGATATGAGTAATTCGATGATATTTTGGTAATTGGTAGCAAGGTATATAAGGGATATTTAGCCAGAAATGAGAAGAAGGTTTTGTTTGTGATAAGGTATGTTTGGAAGGTAGTAGGAAAGGGTTATTGGGAGAGTGTTCAAATGAGGTAAGAAGGTAGGTAGAGGCTAGAGAGGGTAATAGGAGTAACCAAATTAAAGTTTGATTTTGTGGGGACTGTAGGGATATACATTTTTAAGGATGGTGATTTGAGTGGAACAGTGATAGTTTGGGAAAATAAATTGGGTAAGGTAGAGAGAAAGGTGTAAGAAGAAGTGATTAGGGATAGATAGTGTGGGCAGGTTTTAGAGGAAAAGGGGTGTAGTAATTATTTGGTTATGTGATTGGAGTCAGTATGATGGGGTGTGGACTGTAGGTGGAATAAGTTTAGGAGCACTGGGGTGGGTGGGATTTGGGGGTAGGGTAGGGGAGCGGAGTGAGCCGAGAAGGCGACGGAGGCTGGATCAGACAAGAGAGAGTTCTGCCAGGAAGACAATCAGTGAGGTTGAAGAAAAATTCAGCAGGTAAGTTTGGTAAAATTGAAGTTTGAGAGGGACAGAATGTTAGAAAGAAGTGGCTGGTAGGAAGATATAAAGGCTGTTAGAGAGATAATAGGTAAGAAGGATGCTAAGAGGGAAGGTAAAGACACAGTGGAAAAAACAGGGGCCAGTGTGCTATAGGTAGGAATAGCAGGTTTGTATCAAATTGGTAGGAATAGCATATAGAGTGATGCCACCTAGTGGTCAGGAATATAGATGCAAGAGCAAGGCCTTCTTTAGGTGATGGCAAGATAAGGGAAGGATAAAAGTGGGACAGAAGGAAAGATAGGACACGTATTAGAATTAGGGAAACGTGCAGGAGATTAAAGTAAGTGGGGGGGGGGTTGACTGCTGACTACCTAGACTTGGAAGCTTAGGCTAACCTAGCAGAAGCTAGGTAATTAATCAGGTTACAAAAGTGACATTAGTTATCTGCGTACATACTTTCACTGGTTTAAAGTAAGGGAAAGTTTCTATGGGAGCCCGTAACTACTTCCTGAGATGTATTAATTTCAGTGGCGACCAGCAGATAGCATTCAGTTGTTTGCTGTAGGAGCAAAATAATGTACAAAGTTTCACTGGTTTAAAGTAAGGGAAAGTTTCTCTGGGAGCCCGTAACTACTTCCTGAGATGTATTAATTTCAGTGGCGACCAGCAGATAGCATTCAGTTGTTTGCTGTAGGAGCAAAATGATGTACCAAGTTTCACTGGTTTAAAGTAAGGGAAAGTTTCTCTGGGAGCCCGTAACTACTTCCTGAGATGTATTAATTTCAGTGGCGACCAGCAGATAGCATTCAGTTGTTTGCTGTAGGAGCAAAATGATGTACAAAGTTTCAATAAAAAGTTAGAGCTCTCCTGGTTGGTCTTAAATTTTTTGTCCCCCCCGAAGAACTGCTTGAGCAGTGGAAGAGAGAAGAGGGGGAGGTTCTGTGTTATAATGAGCTGAAATGGCTGAGGCATGAATTTTTATTGAAGTGTGTGTGTGTGTATATATATATATATATATATATATATATATATATATACACACACACACACACATATATATATATATATATATATGTGTGTGTGTGTGTGTGTGTGTGTGTGTGTGTGTGTGTGTGTGTGTGTGTGTGTGTGTGTGTGTGTGTGTATTTATATATATGTATATATATATATATATATATATATATGTATGTATATATAAATATATATATTATGTACACACACACACACACACACACACACACACACACACACAGCAGCAGCAGCACAAGGAAATAGGGCAAAGTTCTTTAATATCAGTTTCCTATTCTCACACAAAACCACTGCTACCACAGCAATGATATCAGAATTGGGCAAACAAATCAACAATTCAGTTTTGACATTTCAGTCTGACCAAGCCCACTGGATCCTGATATATGTTACATTTCTTTAACCATAAATATTGTAAATATTTGTAAAAATGAAAGGAAAGTGGTGGGGTTAAAAAGAAAATGGTGCATATTTTGTAAATCTGTATTGAAATAAAATAAGGAACTCCTATTTGCAGTAAGTGGCACTAAATCTCTCACATCCATATGAGTTAAGACCAACTCAGACAGATGGGACCTTAGTTTAACACAATCAGGAGTGCAGAACCCTCCTTATAATGCACTGCAGTGTTAATAAAGGAAAATAAATCCACACACCTGGGGTGAGAAAGTACAGTTGTGTACACTTACCATAAATGTAGATGTTCAAGTGTATTCACTGGTGCAGTGATTACATTTGGGTTATCTGCTTGCAGGTAGCCCTCAGTCGGCCTGATGAACAAAGTCTTGGGTCCTGCGTTGGTTGCTGTCTCTTCTTCCGTGACGTTAGGTCGTCAGGGGTATAAAACATGCAGCCGATGTCATTACGTCAGTTTTTCTTGCCCCAGTTGCCAGGTGCCCCCATAATTGGGAGCAATTAAATCTATAAATATACAAGGTTATACCTCAAACAAAAAAGCAAATACACCAAAAAGCTTTTAAGCATTGAAAAGGAGAGAAGAGGTATAGCCAAATGAAGTCAGGGGGCTGGAGGGAGGGTAACCAGGACTGCAACAGTGAATACACTCGAACATCTACATTTATAGTAAGTGTACACAACTGTACTATGTTCGTGTTTCACTGTTGCAGTCATTACATTTGGGTAGATTCCCAAAGCTAAAGATGGGAGGAGGAATTTAGATAGAATTAGGACCAGCTATAAGGTCCTGCAAAACTGCAGTGGCAAAGCCAGCACTGGATTTAGAGAAAATTGGCAAATGGTAATGCTTGGTGAAAGTATGTACAGAACTCCAGGTAGCAGCTTCTAGGATGTCCCTGGTAGGTACACCTCTGAGAAAGGCTGTAGAGGTAGATGCAGCCCTGGTTGAGTGGGATCTGATCCCCTGTGGTCCCCTGTGGTATAGGTTTTCCATGGTGCTTATAGCAGAAGTGAATGCAATGGCCTATCCATTTTGAGATAGTTCGCTTTAAAATAGCCTTCCCCTCTGTTCCTGCAGCAAATGCCACCAGCAGTTTTTCAGATTTCCTTTGAGGTTTAGACCTGTCCAAGTAGAATCTAAGTTGTCTGAGCACACCTAAGGAGTGCAGTATCCATTTCCCTTTGTTCTGTGGATTAGGAAAGAAGGTAGGCAAATGAATGGACTGATTAAAGGCCACACTGGATACCACCTTTGGCATGAAAGAGGGATTGGTCCTGAGGGACACCCTGTCCGCACGAAAGATGATGAAAGGCTCCACTGCCATAAGGGCCTTTAATTCAGATACCCTTCTTGCTGAAGTGATGGCTAAAAGGGAAGCTGTTTTCCAAGAAAGGAATTTTAAATCTGCAGTAGCAGCTGGCTCGAAAGGACGAAAGGTGAGTTTCTCCAATACAAAGTTAAGGTCCCAGGCTCTCCTGGTTGGTCTTAAATTTTTTGTCGCCCCCGAAGAACTGCTGTGGAAGAGAGAAGAGGGGGAGGTTCTGTGTTATAATGAGCTGAAATGGCTGAGGCATGAATTTTTATTGAGGAAAAAGACAGGCCCTTGTGAAGCATCTTAGTTAAGTATTGCAAAATCAGAGGTAAATTGGGCACTGCTGTGCACATCCCTTGAGATTGGTTCCAAGCACAACATTTTTTCAATTTTTCAGCATAACATTTCCTAGTACTATGCCTACTTGCCTCCAAAATGACATTCATCACTGGTTTACTGAGGGATGGTAAAGGAGAGCTTAGGTAATTAGCCAGGGTGCTAGGTTTAGTCTTTGAAGCTTAGGGTGCAGAATATGGTTCTCCTGCTGAGACAGCAGGGTAGGAGTCTGAGGCAGGTGTCATGGGGCCAACAGTGACACACTGTGCAGGAGGGTGTACCAGCGTTGGCGTTGCCAGGCTGGTGTAATCAAAATCATCCTTGCTTTGTCTTGTTTGATCTTTAGTAGTACTTTGGAGAGCAGAGGCAGAGGAGGAAAGGCACAAACTGATAGGTTTTTCCAGCTGAAGGACAGAACATCCACTTTCCAAGCTTGTCTGTGGGGAGTCCTTGCAAAATTTTTTTCCAACTGATAGTTCTGGGGGGAGGCAAACATGTCTATATCTGGGGCTCCCCCATTTGTTTGTCAACATGTTGAAAATCCTTGGTTCCAGTTTCCACTCATGTGGGTCCATGAGGGTTCTGCTTTGTCCATCTGCCAGTGTATTTAGTTTTCCTGGCAGGAACTGAGCTTGTAGATGCACTTGGTAGCTCAAGTCTGTGTTCCTCAATGCCATGACTAGTCTGCAGAGGGGGTAAGAATGTGTACCCTCCTGCTTGTTTATGTACCACATAACAGTGGTGTTGTCCGTCTTTACCATTAATTGTCTGGAATAATGTGGTCCTTGAAGGCTGTCAGAGCATTCTGTACAGCTAACATTTCTTTATGATTGATGTGAAGGTGCATTTGAGTTGGGTTCCATTTGCCCTGAATGCACTTCCCTGATGCGTCTGTTGTTAGGGTTTGGGCGGCAGGGGGTAGTGTGAATGGTAGTCCCTTGTTTTGGTGGCAGGCCTCTGCCCACCAAAGGATCTCTAGGCATAGACAAGGAATGATGGGAATCATTGATTCTAGATCCTGAGAATGTTGACACCATAGGCTTTTTAGATGCCATTGTGGTTTCATCATATGCAGTTTTGCATATGGAATTAGAAGAATGCAGGAGGCCATGAACCCCAAGGCTTGTAGTATTTGCCTTGTAGATAACAGGGTTTTTGTGACCACTTGTTTGAAGTAGGTTGTCAAGTGAATTTGTTTCTCTGGCATGAGGAAAGCCATCTGGGAAGTTGTATTTAAGCTTGCTCCCAGGAATATAACTTGTTGACAGGGTACAGGGTGTGATTTCTTTTCGTTTATGGTGTATCCCAGACAAGTTAGCACCCTCTGTACAAAAGCCAGATGATTCAAAAGTATGTCCTGGTTTTCTGCCTGAATTAGACAATCGTCCAGGTATTGGTATATTTGAATATTTCTTTGCCTGCAAAATGCAATGACTGGAACTAGGTACTTTGTGAGTACCCTGGACGCAGTAGATAAGCCAAAGGGCAGTGCAGAGAACTGATAGTGCGTGTAGCCTGCTTTGAAGCATAGGTATTTTCTGCAAGATTCCCTAATTGGGATGTGCAGTTATGCTTCCTTTAAATTTAGTGTTGCCAACCAGGCATCTTTGCTTAGCATAGGAAGCAACTGGTGAAGAGTCAGCATCTTGAATTTTGTAATCATGAAAAAGGTGTTTAGAGTAGGCAGATCCAGGATAGGATGCCATGAATTGTCTTTTCTGGGTACCAGGAAAAATCTGGAGTAGAAACCTTGTACCTTTTTCTCTTCTGGTACCAGTTGAATAGCCCCTATGCTTAAGAGAGAGAGAGAGAGTACTTGCTTTTGGGCATCTGCCCAATGCTTTGGACGTAGATCCGGCCAACCGCTTGGAGTTGGTAACGTGTGGAAGTGAAATCTGTATCCTTGGGACACTATAATTAAAACCCATTTGTCCTGGGTAATGAGTCCCCAGTTCTTTGCATAAAGTGCAATCTTTCCCCCCAAAGGGGCAGTCAGTTGAGAAGTACTTGAAAGTTTTAAAAAGAAGTCATTGATACAGTATACCATAGGGTGGAGTTTTATTACCCCCGAATTTGGAAGTGGAGGCCCCCACTGCTTTGTCCTGTGCATCCCCTGGGACTGAAGACTGGGTGCTCTGCTGGATCTTGGTTTGGACTGAGAAGGTCTGGAAGAGGTAGGAAAGGACCAATTCTTAGAAGCCCAATGCCTACTACATCTTGTAGGTTGTACTTGTAAAAAGTCTTTAATAGTTTGCATAGATTTAGCTTTTTCCTCCATCTTTTTAAGAACTTCTTCTGCCTTGTTGCCAAACAGGTGTCCCTGATTTAAGGGAACATCCAGTAATTTCGCTTTAACATGATCTGGCAAGGATTGCGCCTTAAGCCAAGCATGCCTTCTAAGTACAGACCCAGTTACCACAGCCCTGCAAGATGCTTCTAGCGAATCAAAACCACATTGCAATGTATGTTTACCAACTTGTTCAGCAGAATACATAAAATCCTGTAAATCCTTATTTTCAGCACAATCAGGAGTCAACATCATTTTCTGTTTAAGCAATCCAATAATATGCAGCTGATACTTTAACATATGAAACTGGCAATTCAAGGCCCTAATGGCCAAAGTTGCAGAAGTGTATACCTTCTTACCCCATCTATTCAGCTCCCTGGAGTCTCTATCAGAGGGGGTAGGATTTTTGGCAGTAGTAGCTTTAATGCCCTTGGGTCCCTGTGAAATGATTTCAGGATCTGCAGTAGGATTTTTGAAAAGCAACTTGTGAGAGTCAGGAACCCTGCAATATCTATCAGGTTTTCTGGAAGCAGGAGGTAAACAGTAAGGTGCCATGCTAGATTCTGAAAAGGCATAATCAACAATGTCCAGTACAGGAGGTATAGCTAAAGGCCTGTGCTGGGGCAGGAGTAAGAAATCCCTAAGCCTCTTTTTAGAATCAGAGAAATCCTGACTTTCCCAACGAAAAAGTCAGGATTACTGAGAGTATGCAAGGTTTCACCAAAAGAGAAATCCTCTTGGGGGAGGGGGGGCAGAGTCTTCAGAATCAGAATCCTCATAGGTAGGTAAGGGTAAATCATAGTCATCAGAGGAAACAGAAATTTCAGAATCCTGGTCAGACGTATCATAAGCAAACTCAGTCCTAGGTCTCTTAGAGGTGGAAGGTTGGCTTCTCCTGATTAAAAAATAAGGTCTTCAGTCATTCTTATCATTTGTTCTTTAGACATAGAGGCCTGACCATGGGTGTCAGTTTTCTAGGCATGGTTCGAGTTTTAGGCCTTGAAGAAGAAGATGGCACCGGTTTAATATTAAAGGTCAGTAGGCCTGAATACCCAGTCAGAAGCCGGTGCCTGCACAGCGGCTCCGGACCCATCCAAGGTAGAGACATCCGCAGGTTCCACAGCTAAAGCATCTCGCGGCATACCAGACTCCGAATGGGTCTCAGTAGAGGCCTGAGAATCTGAAGTAGCGGGTATCAGGGGCTGCTAAAGTGCCTCACTGAGTACCGGCGAACTGGGCGGCCTGTCTCTGTTTTTATCTTTGCGTTTCTTCGGAATGTTGGTAGTCAGATGGCTTACCGAAGACATATCAGGATAATTGAATCGAGCACCAAAAAATTTAGAAGCGCAAATATACCGACGACGGATAGTCCATAGTTTAAATAAAGCACAAAACTGACAGCGAGGTACGTCGTGACAGTACGAATGAAAATCTTTATGAGGTATTTGCTTTCCACAAGAAATGCAATTATTTACTTTTACTGACATCGGTTTAGAGCAAGAAAAAGTTTCCCCAACGGGGTACTTAGCTTTTAGTTGAAAACTTCGGTTCTGAAACTCGAAAACGAAAATTTCAGGAGTCAGCCGACCGGCACTTGCAAACTGCTTCTGCTTCGGGCACGGCAAGAAAGACTGATGTAATGACGTCGGCTGCATGTTTTATACCCCCGACGACCCAACGTCATGGAAGAAGAGACAGCAACCAACGCAGGACCCAAGACTTTGTTAATCAGGCCGAATGAGGGCTACCTGCAAGCAGATAACCCAAATGTAATGACTGCAACAGTGAAACACGAAGAACATCAGAACCCATGGTCTTATTTCCCAGCATCAAAGCCAATTTTCTGTCTCTTGATCCACAAATTCCCTCTTGTTGAACTTTTTACAACTTCTGATTTGTTTATCCAAATCTCTTAGGAGGTCAATGTTAAGTAGAAGTCTTCCTTTAAGTTATGCAGGTATAGCTACATTTTGAGTAGCAGATAATTAGTCTCTTTGAGAAGCATCGCCTGTTTCAAATGTGTACTTGGCTGTTCAATTTACCACCCTTAATTTTTAAGTTTAGAAATTTTATATTACTGGACTGCCTGGTGACACAGCTCTCCGGTTCTCTACTTGGAAGTTTTATTTATTTAAACAAAAGAAATCTATCGAACTAAAACACATTCTCCCTTCAGAGTCCCAAACTGTGCACGTCCCTCCCTCCCAAAATGAAAGATACCTCATTCTATCCTAGGTTATGTGGATTGTTAAAATGCCATTTTACTTTATTAAACTAAATGCATCTGCAACCCAAAAGGCCACGCAACCTGAGTCAACTGTGATGTTTCTTCTACTCTACCTCCTCCCTTATATTTCATTGCTACAATTTTCCCATCTCAGGTGCTCCCATATACTTATATTGTACAGACTGATCTAACTTCTTACTTAAAATGCAAGCTTATGTACATATTGCATATAGATATACAGTATGTATTTTTTACCACTCTCACTTGTGCACTTTCTGTATTCTTAGCATAGCATAATCTTGATGTTCTGTTCACCGTCATGTCCCTGTTACTGTCTTCCTGTATACTCTGTATGAATGGTCATTTTACTGACACAAGGCTGAAAATTAAGTTGGTCAGAAATGATCTGTGCTCTACCTGGTAAACAAATTCAAATATATCAATTACTCATGAAATTCTTTCTGCATCTACATTTTTAAAGCTGGCTTATACCAACTTTATAATTTATATAATACCACCCATTTCAACTTCTTTAGTTTCTTTTTGTCATGAACTAAGTGGTATATGGGTTTGTCATATACTGAAAATAATGCCAATAATCATCCTAAACATCTTTTTCTTGGAAATGCAAGATAATTCAGCCCCTTAACACAGACTGGCATCTGTTTTAATACAATTTTGTCTCAATAATCATCCCGTATATTTATCATGCAAAACCAGTCTATACTGTTACTTCTGAACACCCTGAATTTTCTTATAAAAAGTAAGAAACAAAAACATTTTTAGCTGCAGTACAACCAGAATAAACCAAGAAAAACAGCCCCCCCCCAATGAGCACTACATCTATCTTGGACATAAACGACCGGGCATCTCACACTCAAAATACAAAGCTATGACGTACGTAGCATTTTCTGAATGGCAGACACTTGTGCAACGTTCATCAACTATGAGGTGCAGTACTGCTTTACGAGATGAAACACCCAGCTGATACGCTGCTTATACGGCTGGAAGATCCTCATCAGACAATTCTTACCATAACAGTTGAAAAAGTGCTGCTAATCTTCCTGAGGAGCCATATCGGCTTCTTTGAGGTCTGAAAGGCCTTTCTTAGTCCTGATAGCCAGAAAGTGCAGTGCAATGACTACTATGCTGGACAATGTCAGCGTGTGCTTCTGTACACCAGCAATGTCCAGTTATAGTGGTGAGCCTGCGCCTCTGTACACCAGCAATGTCCAGTTTCAGTGCAAGCAGCATCACCCACAACAGGCTTGGGCCATCCTAAGATTGCCAGAGCAGCAGTATCAGTATTTTTCCTAGGAGGAGCTCCTGCTTTCAATTTGTATAATGCTCCAAAATTAATTATATTAAAGTCTTTCATTCTTGACTGCGGTGGTGGTGCTGCGGTAGCGTTGTCGACTCACAGTAAGACGTGGTCCTGTTCGATTCTCATCTAGAGCGTCTTCTGTGTGGAGACATGCGTGAATGGGCATACCTTAGTTAAAGGTTGTGCATCAGGGCTGGCAACTCGGCACGTAAAAATTTACTGCCAATCATTAGCGGACCGGAGTTCCGCTGTGGCGACCCCTAATGGGGAAAAAAGCCGAAAGACACAACAACAATGTCTTTCATTCTTCATAGGTTCATAGGTGTTTACTAGGCTAATGACCACAAGAGCCTTTTTAAGCCTAGCCATGCATCCCGAATCGTTGACAAGTTCTGATACCTTTGATAAATGTAAGCATGGGCCTGGGAGATTAACCATTTACGGGTTATCTGTGTCCATTAGAGACATAGGTGCCAAACCAGGGATGAATTTCTGGTTTCCCATCCAATTGTCCAAGTTGCACTTGAATTGGGTTAAGGAGGAACTCTGCTTCGCATGGATGTTCCATAGACATGGTAGTCTCTGGGATACATACCTATCTCTCCAGCAAGTCCTATTTATATCACAAGCAAAGTTTAAGTCTTTAGAACAAGTAATTCTGGTGCTGTTTGTTTTGTGGATATGGAGGACGTCCACTAGAGCGGTATTTGACAATGCCCTGTATGCCAGGCATAGATCTCCCCTCAAAAGCCTGTAGGAGACAGAATACAGGGATAGGGCCTTGAGGTGGTCTGCATAGGACATTTTACTTACACCCTGCATTCTTTTAGTGAGGAACCTCTGTGGACGTTCCAGTTGTTGGATATGGCTGGTTAAGTACATACCAAAGGAGGCATTGTACTCAATGATAGGTCTGATGAATGCCAAATACAGTGGAACAATGACTTCCTCGGACTTAAGATGCCATATCTTATAAGTTGCGCAACATAGAATAATCTGTTTATGTCTTTTAGATTTATGTCAACTATTTAGCATGTCTATTAATCCCTATAAATGGAAAACAGCATTCTTATACACCACCATGGGTGTACAAAGGATAATATCACTGATATGAACAGCTAGCTATTTGTTGTTTACAAGGCCATGAAGGTCTAAATCTAAAAAAAAATTCTTATTAAGGCCAGCTATACTGCTATCAGGTTTGTGTTGGCACTGAATTTCAAACTAATCTGTACATAACTCACAGTATTTATTTAAGACAAAACACTCCACTTCTGTTAATACAACAAAAGCATATGTAACTGTTTATAAGCTTGAGTGGGTTATCCATATGGTCATATGCATATGTACTGCTTTTTTTAGGACAATCTTCGTGGCCTTAGAACAAAGAACGGTTATTTGCAAACTGAACAAAGTGCTACATACAATCATCTGCTAATGTATCAGTATGCCGTTTTTATATATACAGGAATTAAGAGACTTGTGTTGAATAGGTTTTATAAATAATAATGGCACATTCCATTAAAAAAGAAGGAAACACACTGGATAATTAACTTAAAAGTGTTACACAAATCAGAGCTGAATAAACAACCGCAGATGTATGCATCCTACTCAATGGCCAAACAACCCACTTATGCTGTAGCGATAAGCTCAGAAAAAGGCAAAACTTGGCATGGCTACTAGTGGTGTCTGGCTTTATTTGCCTGAATGCTCTAGTAAAGACTTAAAAAGTGGAAGTATATTCAGGGCTCCCAGAAGCCACACTGAAACACTGGTATGTCCATAAAAGGTCATCTGCATAAATCTCATAGCCCTCCCCAACAGGAGGTTTAAGGGATTACACAGTGAAGACCTGCTTTGCTGTTTCTTGTAGTTCTGATTACAGATGTTTTTTGTGTGGGTACCTTTTTTACCATTTGGTTTGAATGTTATACATAATTTTGCCATTAGATGGCATAGTTGATTAACTTTTGAAAGAATAATGCACTAACAGTGTTGTAGCACATTTAGAATAAAAATCAATATTATGAACAAAGTCATATTTTGGAAGACTGACATAACACAGTACTGTTTATTTGAAAAAGTATGTATTACAACAACAAAAAAGTATAATAACCATGTAATACATTTTGATTTGCCATATGATTATGACATAATTGTTAAATTTTCTTAGATCTAATGAGAAATGAGAATTTGATTGCAACAAACGGGCTTGATGCAAAACCTTCAGGCATTATGTGGTTTCATCAGCTGCCAATCTTAATAAAGTGGATTTATTTATATTTGTGTGATGGAATCTTCTGCAGTCAGTGTATATGACTACAGTTAAAACTGCTGACAATGTGAACTGCAGTATCAAAACATCGACAGTTCAAAATGTAGATGGTAAAAAATGCTGACACTTCAGAATATAAATAGAAGTAAGTGGGTTGGTGAAAGGGGTCAGAGTGTGTTAGTGCAATTGTTAGAGTGCTATGGTTAGAGTAAGGGTTATTATATAAATGGATAGCGTTTTTGCAGTGTACGTTTTTTAGTGCAAGATTCTGTGTATGAGCCTGTAATGTGCAGTGGAAGTGTAAGAGAAAGGGGTTTTCTAAGGTAAGGTGCAGAGTTACGGTTAGGGGTAAGGTTAGTGTTAGGGTGAAGCTCTCCTGCTCATCTTCCTAATGTGTGCTGACCCTAACTCCTAACTCTGTCCCTAACCCTGCACCTTCTGGTGCGCCTGTCCATCTTGATGTGGTAGTACACATCCTTCAAGTCTATTGAGCACATCCACTCGTTCATCCACAGTAGAGGTAGGATGGACTGAACTGTGACCATCCTGAAGTTGGTGTTCTTTACCGACTGGTTTAGAGATGTCAGGTACAAAATTGGTCTCAAGTCCCCAGTCTTTATGGGCATCAAAAACAGCCTCAAATAAACGCCCGAGCTGACAATTTGGGGGGGCATCCTGGATGACCCTTCCACAGCAATTTTGCTACTTCTATGGGTGCATCCTCCCTCTTACTGGGTGCAACATTGGGAAGGAAAGACTTTTGTCTTGGTGTTTCTATAAAGGTAATAGAGTATCCTCTGACTACAATCCTTCGCACCCATTGGTCATTTATGATAGCTTGCCAGGCTTCAGGGCGCAAGGAAAAGTGCCCCCAACTGCCTCTAAAGGAAGGCAGTCGGGCAACCATTCAGGAGTGCTGGAAGGGTCTGTCTGATAAGGACTCTCAAGACCCTTGATTCTGTGGACTTCCTTGCCTGCACAGGTGACGTCTACCATTTTGGTTATATCCCCCTCTGCCTCTGGGGGAAAATTCTCCCAAGAATCCTGAAAAGCACCCTGAGATTTCTTGAACCACATCTTTTTACTCCCACTCTATTTCCTGAAGAAGGACCTTTTTGGAGTAGAAAAACAGATCAAGATAGCAGACAGGGTCTTTCCATCTTTATCACTGTGGGAGAGTGCGTCTCGAACAGTGAGCCCAAACAAGGTTGATCCATCAAAAGGCACATTGATGAAGGACGCCTTGAAAAGTTCTGAGAAGTCACACAGCTGCATCCAGGCATGATTCCTTATGGTAATGCTGGAACCAGCCACCCTTCAGGAACCATGTGCTGCATGGGATATTAGCCTCATGGACTTGTTAGACGGGGAATGGAGGGTGTCCATTATGGAGGAGAAAACCTTCTGATCCTCTGCAGACATGGACCCTAGGGTAGACCTAGAGGGTTCCTTGACTAAGTCCCCCCCCTGTAGTCTAGTAAAATGGGACTTTAAGGTAGTTTAAAGCTCTCAAGCTGAAAGTGGCCGAACTGTAAACTCTTATCAAATCTGTCCAAAGCCCAAGACTCTCTGTTAGGGGGTGGACAGAGGAGCTCTCTTGGGCCAGCTCCTTTCTGATGGCTGCTGCAACAACCATGGCATCAACCGAATTACCATTAGTCAAGAAAGGTTTGTCCTGGGGAGAAGTCAAGATTTTGTCTGCAAGCTTGGGTATGGGCTCTACTCTGTACAGTTCCTTCCATGCCCTAGAAGACACCAACTCAATGAGCGGGTCTGTAGGGGGATGTAAATGGGCTGGACCCGAAAACCTCCAACAGCACTGTTTCCTTTGGGGAGGGGTTTTCGGAAGACCATTCATCTCTTTGGCAGAGGATTTCTAAGATGTCTCCAAAGGAAATATCATCTGGAGGAGATCTTCCTCGAAATCAGTGTCAGCGGTAATGGATTCCTCCAGCGAATCAATGTGCCTCCTCTCTTGCACAGTCTCTTCCAAGGAACCTCCTTGGGGGGGATGTTCCTGGGAGGTGCTGGAAGATCTCTGGGGGTCCACAGATAGGATAGTCTGGAGGCTTCTCAGGGCCAGCTGCCCACTTGGTAGAAAAGAGACCTCAGAGGCAGATCCAGTAGTGACAAGGAGAGGTTCTGCTGGGGTGGGAACCGAGGGTCTCCCAGAATGAGAGAGAATCCTCTCCACCACTTCGAAGGTAGAAGGACTTTGAACGCAGTCCTCCCGGGGCCAAGACTACTGGAACGGACATCCCCTGGGGCCCCCTGAGTATCCTGCTCCGAAAGGGGAGTCAGAGCAGAGCTGTTGAATGCCAAAGCTCTGAGAATTTCGGAGTTGAAATCAACCCCCTGGAATAGATGTCAAGGCTATGGCTCAGAGACACACTTGGAGCCGACACTGTCAGTGCCAAACGTGTCAGGGAAATAGTCGGAGGTAAAAATGTGATAACTACTGGCCCTAACACCTCGGTTCCAGGGACCAATGGAACCAATGACTCTGAAGCCAAAAGTTGGACTGGAAAAGTAGCCACTGGACAGAATGGGGAAAGCCTCATGGATCCAGAGGGGGACCTGACTGGCGAAATCTCCACCTGAATCTGTACTTCGAGAAACTACATCATCAATCTACCAATGTCTTTATCTGACAGACTCAGAGAAGACCTGATAGAGGAGGATGTAGAAGCAGGTCTGGAGGTCTGGGGTAGGGAGGCAACAGTGGGAACCGAAGCAGAAGGCTCCAAAGCCTTTGGTTGCGACAGCTTTGGCACCTTTTTAACAGGCTCTGATTAAGACGAAGACCTGTCAGGAGAATTCTTCCTTCTTTCCTGGGCCTCCTTATGTTTTCTAGAGGGGGCTTGAGCCCCTGAAGTAGAAGGAACAGTAAGAGGGGAAGAAGCAGGCAGTAACCCCTTGAGGATCAACTTATTACAACAATCCGCCAAAGCCCATGGGTGAAAACCCACACAAAATGAACAAGCACCATCTAAATGTGCAGGTCCCAAGCAACAGATGCCCTCCCTGTGGGCATCAGATAAGGTTCATAGGTTGGTATTAGGCTATTGGCCCTAGGGCCTATACAAGCCTTGCCATAACAATTCCCTGAATATTTCTTCCCACAATATTTACTTCCCTGGACCCCTGTCTTAACAGGGCGACTGACGTGATCCCCGGGGTGACGTGATCCCTGGGGTGAATTTCCTATTTCCCATCCAATCGTCAAGCTTGACATGTATGGGCAGTCTATCCCAGAGTATGGGGAGTCTCTGGGTCAGGAACCTATCCCTCCAGCATGTTTTGTTCATTGTGATGACAAAGTTTAGATCCCTGGAGCGTGTGGCTCTGAGGGATTGGGATTTCTTTAAGTGGAGCACATCCAACAGCTCAGGGTTTGACATGGCCTTGTATGTTAAGCAGAGATCGCCTCTGAGTAGACGATATGCCACAGTCTACAGCTGGAATTTTTTTTAGATGGTCAGCAAGGGGCATCTGCTTTAGGCCTGTGATTCTTTCAGTGAGGTATTTCTGCGGCCTTTCCAGCTGTTGCAGATGTTTTGTGAGATACATATCAAACAGGGCATTGTACTCTATAATAGGCCTAATGAGGAATGAGTACAGTGGGACAATGACCTCCTTTTTTCTGGATGAAAAGCCCTTAGTGATGAGGTGTGCCACACAGAAGGATTTCCTGACTGTTGTGGCGATGTGGTTATCGAAGGTGAGACCACTGTCCACCTGTGTCCCTAAGTCTCTCATCACACTTTCAGTGTTTAGTGTACTGCCACCTATGTGATAATTCAAGGGTACGTGTTTTTTCCCAAAGGAGGTAACTAAACATTTCTTGGAATTAAGCTTGAGCCCATGGCTCTGGCACCAAGCATCTGTTTCTGTAAGGCCCTTCTGTAGAATATCCACATCATCTGGGGATTTCATAATGGCTCCCAGTTTGCAGTCATCTGTGAACTTTGTTAGCCAAAGTCCCTTAGTGTTGGCCTGTACTTCAGAGAAGTAGATGCCAAACAAGACTGAACCCTGAGGTACTCCACTTGTCACTTGTCTGGAGCAGGATTTGGAGTCAGCTACTTTTACAGTCTGGGTTCTGTCAGTAAGCCAGTTGGCAACCCATTGAGTGATGTAGGGATTTATGCCCAGCTTAGTAAGTTTATCTATGATTCCAGAGTGGGGGATGGTGTCTAAGGCCTTAGCGTGGTCCAGATAGGCTGTGCCTTACCCTCGTCCACAGCTCTGGAGACTGATTCAAAAAAGTCAATCAGGTGCAGGAGACAAGATCAGCCCTTCACGAACGCAAACTGGGTGGGATCCAGTGTTTGAGGGTTGCCAGTGTCTTTGTTTATAAGTTCCATGATAACGCGTTCCATGCCCTTGCAGAACAGGCTCGTCAGACTGATGTTAAACTTGTGTCCACAGGAATTGCACTTCTTGAAACCTAAGGGCTTATCAGCCTTGTCTGACTTAGCTTCAGAAATAATAGGAAAAACTTTTTTTTTCTGAGAAAGAGAGAGAGAGGAAGGGAAAAGGTTATGGTGGACAGAGAAACCCTAGTACTATTCACAAAAGTTACACTACAAGGCTACCTAAATAAGGTGGGGAAGCAGAAGGTAAAAGTAAAAAATTATATTGGAGAGATGTAACTCACTGCAAAACACACAAAGTGTGGAGCAGCTCAAGAGCACTGAAACATCGCTGCTTGTTCGATGACATACTCTGGGGGAAACAGCCATTATGTGCCAGGAGGAAGAGCTCGAGCTTCGAATCTCAAACTACTTTAATGGCCAAGTCGGTCCCGACAGACCCACAGGTTAATGAACGAATGAAAACGACAGCATCAGATATTAGGTGGTTTATTTTATTTACTTTTTTTGGGTAGTTAAAGCACAAAAATATAAAATTCTCAAACAATACTTGCAAGTGAGCTGACAATATTGGAAGTGTTCAGGAAATAACCACTGAGTTAAGGATATTACTCTTCTATTTAAGGATGCCCTTTAGTTGAAGATACCAATGACAAAGGAAAATGCACACAATTGTTCTGAAGACAGAGGCAAGCAGATCCCTTTGGAGGAAGGAGAAGTTTTATTACACAGCTTAATAATGAAGATTTTGTTCAGAGCTACACTGTTCCATTACAATGCCACAAGGATGCAAAATGACTCTGCCTAAATGCAGAATATGGAAAATAAATTTAAATGCAGTACAGCTGAAAAAATATCATGTTACTTAAAAAATGCATGGACCTATTGCTAAAATATAAGAAAGACACTAAAGTTCAATCCTAGCCACCCAAGGATATAATCAGTGTGTGGCTGCCATGGTAGAATATCACCAAACCTGACCATTTAGTTCTGATGTTTAACAACTAAGCAATATAACAATAAAATAAGCAACATACACAAAATACTGCAGTTCACTGGTCATACACAACCTGCCAATTGAAATGTCATGGCACGGGTTTTATATGACAAGTCAAACTAAAACCAAAGAGCACTTGGAAAGCACACCAAACTGCTGAGTAAAATATTTAATAATCCACTTGATACACAGATAAATGGCAAACGATCTTGATCTATATTATGATCTATATATCTGTATATCAAGTGGATTATTATTAAAGATTTTACTCAGCAGTTTGGTGTACTTTCCAAGTGCTCTTTGGTTTTAGTTTGAGAAGTTTGAGCACTTTGTTTCCTTGCATTTGGTATTTTATATGACAAGTACTATACACAATAGGACAAGTTCTAACTACTTTATTTACCTCATCAGGTTCCAGCTGAATTGCTCGATCATAGCAAGCTGTGGCATCTCTCAGCAACCCTGTACTTTCATGC
The DNA here is from genome assembly GCF_019279795.1 of Protopterus annectens. NCBI lineage: Eukaryota > Metazoa > Chordata > Ceratodontiformes > Protopteridae > Protopterus > Protopterus annectens. Next base: position 1,172,146,533 of record NC_056735.1, read on the forward strand.
TCTAGAATCTGCTCTTTTAAAGACGCCTCACCTTTTCGAATTGCACTTACTCCTGCTACACCATCGGGCTCATGCATAGCAGTATACAGCTTCTGCAGAAAATTAACAAAAGATGCGATTGATGGGCAACTGACCTTAATGTCCAAGAAAGCATCGAACTGCACATCCAATGGTTGACAAATTGCATTGCTTATAAAATACATAGATTGATAAAAAAAAACTACTCTTGTTAAGCTTTTAGTATGCATTACTGGAAAAAATACAGGAGGTAGTCCCAAAATTAATGACATTTCCTACAATGTTGCATGAAAGTCCTAGAAATGTTAGCATAAATATCAAAAGCAGCAGAAAAAAGTAAATGGAACCTCTGCAGTTAACATCACTAGGATGTCAAAACACATTGCTATTTGAGAATGCTTTAAGTGTTAAGAAAAGAAAAGAAAAATTAAAGTTGCATGGCAAATGTGCCGACTGTCTCAAAGTACTAACCCAATTTTAAATAAATATAAAACCAACAAATCTGATATTGCTTTCAGGCACAGGCTAACATTCTACAACCACTAACAGTGACTTGTTAATTATTCTTATAATGCAGCGAGAAAAAAAGAATAAATGTAATGTGAAAAGTTATCAAGTTCTCCTGGAAAAAAAAGTTAGATACCTAAAGCAACATCAGATCTTCACAAGTGTTTCATTTGGTAGAGTTGCACTTTGAGTACTGTCTCAACTCCAAAATTATTATTTTTTTTTTCAGGACAACTTTCCTAGCACCCTTTCATAGGGTCTCTTTTGCTGTCTTACTTTCACTGCTATCACTGTTCAAATGTCCATAATAGAGTGCGGATATTCCCCCACTTCCTGAATTCTTTCTTACCCGAAATCTGAGATGGCATCTTCCAATGTAGATATTAATTTCCGGCCTTCACAAACCAAAACAAAGATCCCAGGAGCTCTGTGGGGGCAGGGCTGAGAAAGGAAAGTTGTCACCCTGCTGACTAATGAAGTTTCTGCAGACAGTGTGTGTACCGTTACAGTAGGTACCTACAAACCTAAATTGCCTTCACTGAGGTTACCTCAATTAAGAGGATTTTATTTTTTGATTGAACACTAATTAGTTATTCATAACAAGAGGGAGGAATAAATTACAAACTGGCAAATGTGTAACCAGGGCTTGCTTTGGTGAGATGGCATCCTATGCGAAGGGCTCCATGGCACCTCCCCTGATGCTCACACCACATAGACATCCCTTAGTGCTTCCCCCACCCTCCAGTTCCCCGTCATGGCCTTCCCACATTACTCAGATTACTTTTTTTTTTTTTTTTTACTTTTCTCACATTTTGACTTTGAAGATTTTTTTCTGCAAGTTTTCAACACACACTAATTGATCCTGACAACAATAAAATAACTGTGGAGGAAATAACTGAATGAAATTGGGGTATGTGGTCTGCTAGGCCCCCAGAAACCATGGAATATAGATGCTCTGAAGTGCATGTCCACTTTCCTTTTCTGAGCTCTTTAATATCATTTACAGTACATCCTTCACCTTTCTCATTGTCCCTTTTACTGCATCCCTCTCAACTGACCAGATTTTCACAGATTTCTGCCTGATATTTTGGTCTACTCCTCATAAAATCTGTGGTTTTCTGTCAAATCACTGGGATGATCAGAGGATTGAGGTCACTAAATAATGACATATATTTCAGACTTGGAATCCTTCAGAAAATGTATGTTAACAAAAACCCTGTTACTCTAGCAACTTTTTAAGTTTATAAAAGCAATATTTAAAATCTGTCCCTATTTCTGGGCTTTTGACTCCCATTTTGTCAGGCTTTATCCAGATTCCTTGCACTAAGGGGTTGAGAGATGTGTTTTATTGACATATTGGTCCTCCAACCTCAGGCTCAACTGTACACAGCCTGGAATGAATTGTTAGGCCACACATGCACTCTGAATCCATCCTGGCCAAAGACAACTCCAGGTCCTTTCCATTGTGCAGAGTCAACCCTTTGTAGTATGTCTAGTTTCTCACTTCAAACCTTTCGTTTGTGGTACACTTGTTTCTATAATGATCTTCACATTCTGTCAAAACATTCTGCCTCAGGAAATGCTCCATTTAACAGTCAGTACTGAAATACATTCTCCCTCTACCATGCTCCTTGTGGTCGTTTCTACAGTAGGCAACTTATCAATCAGAACAAAAAGGAGATTGGTGTACTTACTAAACACAGCCAAATATAAACTGCAGCCACACACATTCTGCATAGCATTTTTTGCCATCAGATTCCAACCTCATGTCATTTTCCACTCAGATCCCCCGCTACCTTTTAATTTTTACATTACTTCTGTAAGTGCTCACTTGTGTTTTTCAAGCTTACTGCAGAGAGAGATAACGGACCTAAAAAACAAGGAGTGTAATAAAATGCCTGACAGTAAAGCTTCGATGGACTGCCAAAATAATTTGTAAGAAATTTGACATAAGAAATTATGGATAAATTGCAATGCCATTGTGCATAAGCTAGCCACTAGAATAAAGTGTACTAATGACAGAATCTAAATTCAAAATAACTTCTTTAATCAAACCAACTAAAATGTTAACACCCACAATGTAGTCTAACAACTAATTATGACAGATGACAAAATTCAAAACAGTCCACAAACATAAGCATATTCCTGACAGCCAACAGGTGAAAGTTTGAAAACCAGGAGAACATGGTGGTCACATTACTTACTACAGCAGCAATCCTATTACATAAACAACATGTATTCTACAGTTCTGGCAAGTATTCCTGCTAGCACAGTCAAAATTACTGTCCACTTTGGAAGCAGTATATAAGGGCCTTGTCCAGCTCCTTCCTTAGCCTATACTCGGGAAAAGCTGAAAGCCTCCAGTACCTAATACACTAGTAAGCAGTGGAACATGAATGGGTGAGAAGGATAATTAAGGGACTTAAAGCCACAACACTGCAGAGACCACCCTTTAGCTCATCCTGATCAAAGCATTGGACTCTGTCAGGCAGCAAGATGGTAAGACAGGAGTCCACACTAGGATGCTCAGTGACCTCACTCAACTTAGATGGGGGACTGCTGAAGGATATGCCTTCTTTGGAGATACTACAGCAATATTTTGATGTTTCCAGGCTGCATAAATGGCACCCATCTTCACAGGCTGCATGGGAGGGAGGGGGGTGACAGTGACTCAGAGATCCTGTTCTTCTTGCTCCTTTACTAAAATATTCCTACATTCCCGAGGAAGGAATGGGGAGTCATGTGATGGACAACAGTCGAGTTCACACACCTTAAAGTTTTTTCCAGAGGAGGATTTAGGAGAAGAAAGAATAGTTGTGCAATATCTTACCATAACCAGATGCCCTCTCCTGTGTTGCAGTATTCTTTAAATATGGGTTGTATTCTGCAGAGAAGGCAGAACAGTGGACTTTGACTGAGGAATAGGAAAGACCACTGTTAAGCAACACACACAGGTAAGAAAGCACTAAAGGAATATCCGCAAGGAGGGGATCCTCTTTTCTTTTTTGGCACCAAATAGAAAATCTTCTCCACTTGAAATGTAAGATTTTCTAGTATTGGGTTTCCTGGCCTCCCTGCAAAACACGAAGCGTGTACTTAGAAAACAGGTACCTGAAAGGGATCAAAAGTTGATCACCCACAAGGTCATTTGCAGAGTTGACAGATGAGGGTGAATCAAGGATCACTTTTCCTGGGTGAGTAGCTCCACACGGTGAGGTAACTTGTAGTGATGACCCTTGGCTATTTGCAGAAGAGGGAACCAGTGCTGTCTTGGCCAAAAGGGGGTCACTAGCAAGATTTTTAGTTTTTTTCTGTAGAAGTTTCAACAGGGCTTTTTGAATTGGGGGGGGGTGATGCATAAAGAAACATCCCCTACCATGAGAAGGATACAGCGTCTACCTTCCAGGCCTGAGGGTGAGAGACCCTGGCACAAAAAAGAGGAAGTTGTCTGTTCAGAGGGGAAGCAAAGAGGTCCATTTTGGGAATACCCCACCGGTGAACTAGCTCCAGTAATACATCCCTGTAAAGCATCCACTCGTGGGATTATGTCATGGATCTGCTTAATGCATCTGCCACTGTGGTCTGAGCAGAGGGGAGGTACACAGCATGCAGTGTCATTTTGTACTGAATAGCCAATTCCCATGCTTTGATGGCTAGGCGACAAAGAAGGTATACTTTTGTGTTCCACTAGTTGTTTATGTACCAAAGGACAGTGGTATTGTCTGTAAGAATCCTGAGGGATCCTGGCAAGACCAGAGCATGAAAGGTCTGCAAGGCTAGAATAAGAGCACTCATCTCCCTGATGTCGATGTGCTCCCTCTTTTGAGAGAGTGACCAAACAACCTGTACCCTTCCAGGTGAGCAAAGGTTGCTTCCCAACCTAAATCTGAGGTGTCTGTGAAAAGCTGTTGAGATGGCTGAGGTACCTGGAGAGGTAGGCCAGGGTTCTGACTAAGTTGTTACATGCACCAGCGTAGCTCTATCTTCAGGCAGGGAAGAAGAAGAATCAAGACATCTGAAGGATGAGCATGTTGGGACCAAACTGTCTTTAGAAACCACTGGAACTTTCTCATATGTAATTTTGCAAAAGTCAGCATAGGGATTGTGGAGGCCATGAACCCCAGCAGTCTCAGAAACTCCCTAGCCATGATGGAAGAAAGGGGCAGAAAAGACTTCATGCACGCTATGAGAGAAATAGCTTTTTCTGAAGGGAGAAAAACCATCATCAAGTCTGTCCGGAACCTGCACCCTAGAAATATGAGATCCTGACTCGGGGTTAGAATTGATTTTTTGAAATTTATTGAGAATCCTAGGCCTTGCAGAAAGGGAATAGCTAGGTCCAGATGTTGGAGTAACAGGTCTGGACTGTTGGCCAGAAAGAGCAGATTGCCCAAGCAGGGGTAAACTTGAAGCCCTTTCAGACTTAAATAGGCAATGGCTAGGGCTAGGCACTTTTGTGAATACCCTTGAAGCAGTGGAAAGACCAAACGGCAAGGCAGAAAACTGAAACATAGTACTGGCACGGTCAGTCTGGAGGAGAAGGTAATCACACACACCACAAATCCAGTCTCACACAGACCTATCGCAACAGCAAACCAAACACAAACACACAAAAACATACTCGGAGGCTCTAAATAAAAATCTGCCCAAGCAACAGAGACCTCGAAAGCAGACATCCAAGCAACTGCTACCCCACAACAATACCCACGTATCACATAGTTCACAAAGTCAGTGTGCCACAAAGTCACAGCCCTTAAGGCTAAACAACACACCTAATACACTTGTAATAGGTGACTCTATTGTCAGACACACTGACGTCCCTCTCTCCAGGCTGAACAAGGAGAAGGTCACTGTAAGCTGCCTGTCGGGTGCCAGGATCCGCCACATAACACAAGCACTCAGGTCACTCCAAAGCAAGTACAAATATGACTCCGTCATTGTCCATGGTGGTGTGAATGACCTGAGACGTACCTCCCTGGATTACATGAAAAGAGACATAGAGGAGCTCTCTGATCATGTGGCCCAGGCCAGTATGACCCTGACCTTACGCTCACCAAGAATGATACCACAGTATAAAGACAAAATGATCAATTTCAACAATTGGCTAAAGTATTGGTGTCACTCAAAGGGGATCCAGTGTCTGTCAGCCTGGAATGACATGCTTGACAAGCCACGTTGCTTCGCTAGGGACGGCTTGCACCTGTCACCCCTGGGTTTTCGAATGCTGGCCAAGGCTCTTGCCACCCCCATAGTGCCTTTTTTAGGCAAGGCTCAAAAGACAAACCCACCTCCTTAGACAACACAAGGAAAAAGAAACTAAGGGTAATGCTGCTCAACGCCAGAAGTCTAAACCTTAAGATGCATGCACTCGAGGCTCTCCTCAGTATGGAGAATATCGATATCTGTGCAGCAACAGAAACCTGGTTCAAGGCTCCCGAGAGCACCCCAGCACTACCAGGCTATACTTCATACCATGCTTTTCGGCCCCAAAACTCGGACCGAACCACAAGGGGAGGGGGAGTATCCATATTCATCAAAGATACCCATACCTACAGGCTAGTGGCACTGCATAAAGCATCTGAGACCATCCATGTGCAACTAATAGTGGGCAAAACTGCCTTCCAGTTTGTAGCCTGCTACAGACCACCCTCCCAAACTCAGGAACCCCACTTGGCTTTCCTGAAGACACTGGAGAATATGAAGGTCTCTCCAAACACCATTATATTGGGGGACTTTAACTACCCAAACATAGACTGGGAGCACTACTCAAGCCCCAACACCCTAGCCCAACAGTTCCTAGAATTTATAAACTCAAATGCTATGGAACAACTGGTCACCACTCCCACAAGAGGGGAAAACATATTGGACCTGATCATCACCAACATGGGGACTCTATGCTCCATACCAGAGGTATACCTCTCATTGGTAAGATCTGACCATAAATTAATCACTATGGACATCCATATCCCGTCCCCACCTCCAGCAAAGGAAACCACGGTCAAAAGCTTCTCAAAAGCAAACTTCCCACTTCTCAAAACCGAGGTGGAATCCTTCAAAGCCCCAGGGCCAGTGGAAAATATGGCCCAAACCGCAGAATCCTTTACAAATGCATTCTATGGATGCCTACAGGAATGCATGGATCGTGCTATCCCAAATAAAACCAAGACACACTCCTCCAAAGGCAGGAGACCTGTCTGGTGGACCCCAGCCATAAATAAGCTGTACAACAGAAGGAGGAAGCTACTACATGATAGAGCAAAATCCCTAAAAGGTAAGCCAACTCTGATCAGTACTAGCAAGAAACTACGATCCCTCATAAAATCATCTAAGGCTAGCTTTGAAAGAAAAGTTGCACAAGACGCTAAAGATAATCACAAGGCTTTCTTTAGTTATGTCAGAAACCTGGGTGGAAACTCCCAGATATGCTCTGAGTTAGTGCAAAATGACAAAAAATACACTGAACCCACAGACATTGCCAACATCCTGGCGGACAGGTTCAGTGCAAATGTCTCCCCCCTCTCCCCCCCAAATGAGCAAATGACTATCCCAACAGAGTGTAGCCTCCCTGACATCACAGATGCACAGGTGAGAGCTGCCCTCTCCAAAGCAAAAAACACAGCATCAATGGGACCGGACGGTGTCCCGGTCTGCGTTTTACATGAGCTCCAAGAAGAACTGAACCCTCACTTAAAATCACTGTTCAGTCTCAGCCTTAGAACAGGATATGTACCCAAAGAATGGCGTACAGCAACAGTGGTCCCACTCCATAAAGGTGGTGCCACAACAGACCCCGGAAACTATCGCCCTACAAGCCTAACTAGCCTGGTCTGCAAAGCTATGGAGCATATCATCATGGAACTCATAAACAAAGACATTGGGAACCTCCAAACACTGGATCCTACCCAATTCGGCTTTGTTAAGGGCAGATCTTGCCTCTTGAACCTGGTCAATTTCTTTGAAACAGTCACCAAGGCCATAGAAGAAGGGAAGGTAGTCTACACAGCCTACCTTGACCTTGCAAAAGCCTTTGACACAATACCCCACTCGGGCATCATAAATAAGCTCACCAGCTTAAATATCAACCCCTATGTCACAAGATGGGTTGCAAACTGGCTTAGGGATAGAACCCACATGGTCAGAATTGCAGGTGCCATGTCAGACTCTAAACCAGTTACAAGTGGCGTCCCACAAGGCTCAGTCCTGGGACCTCTCTTGTTCGGTATATATTTCTCTGAGGTACAGGCTAACACAGGAGGACTATGGCTGACAAAGTTTGCAGATGACTGCAAACTGTGGGCCATAATCGACTTGCCGGCTGACACAAGCATCCTCCAAAAAGGTCTCACAGAGACGGATAACTGGTGTCAGAGCCATGGCCTAAAGCTAAATGCCAAAAAGTGCATAGTCATCCCCTTTGGGAAAAACAGAGTGCCCATAAATTACCACATAGGTGGTAATCCATTAAGTACGGAAGAAGTAATTAGGGATTTGGTTACCCAAGTAGATTGCAATCTCTCCTTTGACAATCACATTGCCAAAGTGGTTAGAAAGACAGTCTATATAGCCCACCTTATCATGAAGGGGTTCACATCTAGATCAAGAGAGGTCATTGTGCCCCTCTACTCATCACTCATCAGGCCCATAATTGGATACAATGCCCCATTTGGGATGTACCTTACCCGACACCTGCTACAACTAGTAAGACCCCAAAAGTGCCTCACCAAGAGGATCAAGGGACTCAAACAGATGCCCTATGCAATTAGGCTAAAGAAACTCCAGCTCTACTCAGTTGCTTACCGCCTACTCAGAGGCGATCTGTGCCTAATGTATAAAGCCATGTCCAACCCAGAATTAATGGACATGCTCCACCTCAAGAAATCCAAATCCATCAGAACTACACGCTCCAGTGACTTGAACCTCAGCACAGAAATAAATAGAACATGCTGGAGGGACAGATTCATATCCCAGAGGCTCCCCTCACTCTGGAACAAAATCCCAATCCATGTCAGACAGAGCCCCTCAATGACCCTCTTCAAGAAGAATCTTGACGTTTGGATGGGAGATCGTAAATTTACCCCTGGGATCTCTTCTGTGTCACTGCTAGACAGAGCCACGGTAAACTAACCTTAAATGGGCTATCTTTTGTGACCTACTATACAGAGGCACAGTCAACTAATCTAAGAAGGGTGGCGAAAGCCAAACACACTCTGGCTAGGCTTGTAAATGCCCTAGGGCTGATAGCCTAGTATCAACTTATGAACCTATGAAAGTGCAAAGAACCCACAGAGAATCATAAAATCTTCCTGAACCTGGGTGAATAGGGATATGCAGACAGGCATCCTTGAGATCCAGAGAAGCTAGGAAAGCTTGAGGAGAAACCAGGGGAAGAAGAGATTGCAGAGATAGCATCCTGAAAGAAGGCACCACCAAGAAAGTGTTTAATAGGGAAAGATCTAGGATAGGCTTCCAAGGACCGTCTTTCCTTGAGACACAAAACATTCTGGAGTAAAACCCCTTTCCCCACTGGGCTGGGGGAAAAACCCGAATGGTGCCTTGGTTGGAAAACTAAGTAAGCAACAGAGGAAACAGAAGCAGTTGACTGGAGGTAGGCTGAGATAACCCCTGAAAGGGGGGAAGAGTCTTCCAAGTCATAAAGTAACCTTTTTCTTTAACTGAAAACACCCAGGAATCCTGAGTGTTTCCATCTAAGCAAAGGCAGAGAGAGAAAGGTGAAGAGACAAAGGAGTACGACTGGGAAAAGGAAGCTGAACGTCACAGACAACTTTGCCTGGGCTAAAAGGGCTGCTGAGGAGAAGGAGCAGAAGCAACAGCCTTAGATGGTTTGGGTCTCCTGAAAGACTTAATTGGCCTAGTTCCAGAAGGAGTAGAAGACGAGGAGTGAACAGGTTTCCTGACAAAGGAGTCTTGTCAGGGAAATTCTTATGGAATTCAAGGACTGGGGAAACAAGTAAATGTTTCAAATCCTGGAGCTGTTTACCTTTTTCCTTCAGAGATTCAGAGAGTTCTGCAGCTGCTTCGCCAAAGAGGGCAGAATTGTCTAAAGAAGCATCAGGCAATTTGGCCTTAATGTCATCAGGGAGTGCCTGGAGACATTGACAAGAATGCCACCTGACAACAGAAGCAGAAGCTGCTGCTCTGGAAGATGCCTCTACTGCACCATAACTACATTTGACTGAATGTCTAGCTACCTGGAAGGAAGCAGACAAAAGACAGAGATACAGTGTCTTAGTCTCTGAATCACGTAATTGAGAGAGAGGGTGGGAAGTCTGAGAAAGAAAGGCCAGAGCATACAGAGACGTATGTGTCTGGTAGTTAATAGCTCTGATAGCCAAGGTGGAAGAAGAATTGAACTTTTCCCCCAACTTTTCCAAATTTATTTTCCTTGTCAGAAGGAAGCAACTTTGTAGAAGGAGACACATGAGAAGATTTGTTAGAAGTAATGGAGACCACAGCTGGATAAGCTGAAGGGCATTTAAAAAGAAACTTGCAATCCTCAGGGACCTTATAAAAATGGTCAGGCCTTTTCGGGGCAGGAGCTTGGGAGTATGGGATTTTAGATTAGGATGCAAGGCATCAAAGAAAGCTGGGAGGACTGGAGGAAATGCTGAAGGAGCAGGAGCCTCCAACTGGAGAAGATCACAATATTTTTGCTCCTCTGAAATTTGAGAAGAATCCCACTTAAAGAATTCCATATTTTATTAATAGTTTCCCCAAAGGAAAGCTCTTCTATGGGGGATTCCCCCCATTAAACTCTTCCTCTGAGGAAGCATATTCCAGAGGCAAAGAAATCTGGGTGGAGTATGCTTTATTTATTTATTTACATTTGTTGACCGGGAGAGTCCGACTGGACCATGTCCATTTTCAGCGGAGGCCTGGGGAGAAAAGCTCCACATTAAGTATTATTTGCATTATACAGTTAAAAAACATAGCATTTAAATATAGACATTAGTCCAGTTAAGGACGCAAGACAAGAAAAAAACAGATGTAAAACAGCTGTAGAACATAGAGCAATTTTAAAATATGGTGACATATACTAAACATGGTTACAAATGTAGTTGAGATTCATCAGTGAACAATTGATACAATCAGTTTTTTGAGGTACGTAACAGCCATTAGCAGTTGTTACTACAAGAAGTTAGTATTATGTGGTAGGTAGCCTCGGAACATGAGTAGCCAAGCTTGCTAAGAGGTTGTTGATAGGGGCCTGAGAGAGGTAGTGGGTGGGGGGAGTGGATGGTATTGGGGAGGTTGCAAGGGCATATCTGGCAAGTTTTGAAGTGTGATTTTAGTAAGGATTTAAAGTGGGTGCAAGAAGTTACAGAGGTAAATGAGGATGGGAGGGAGTTCCAGAGTTTGGCTATAGTGCAGGAGAATAATGCTTCTCCAGCAGAGTTAATGGCTCTTGTGACCTGTAGGAGGTTTTTGTGGCTGGATCTTAGTGGTCTCCTGCTTATGTAGGGTTGGAGTAGATTCTGGAGGGATGGGACTTTTAGTGGTTGGTTTATTAGTTTGTGGGCGAGTGTGAGTTGGTACCATTGAAGGAGGTGGGGGAGCTCTAGCCAGCCCAGCTCTGCTAGTGAAAGACAATGGTGAGTACGGTAGAAGCCCCTGTGGCGAATTTGGCAATTTTGTTGTAGCAGGTTTCGAGTTTATTTAGATCGCATTGTCTAAGGTTCGTAAATATTGGAGGGGCGTAGAGTAGGGTAGAGATAAGATGAGAATTTGCTACTGAAATTTTAGCTGCTTTGGTAAGTAGTTGCTGATTTCTATATAATGCTCCTAGTTTTTTGTGCACTTTTTTAATGGTCATGGAAATGTGAATGTCAAAGTTCAGTTTATTGTCTATTTCTACTCCTAGTAATTTGGTGTGCCCTGTAGAATGGATGGTGGTGTTGTCTTTTGCTGTGATGTTAAAGTGAGAGCTGTCTAGGGTAAGTTTGGTGGGTTGGAAGATTAGTAATTTTGTTTTGTTTGGGTTGAGTATTAGTTGGGCATCGGATAACCAAGTTTCAATAGAAGAAAATGCTTCCTGTGTGACTTTTTGCAGTTCTGGTAGGGAGTGGGCTGTGCAGATGATGGCTGAGTCATCTGCGTATTGTATGAGTGTGCCATGTGTTGTGGCTGGGGCTAGATTATTGGTGAAAATAGAGAAGAGTAGGGATCCCAGGATGGACCCTTGGAGAACTCCTATGGAGACAGGTAGTTGGGGGGATAGGTTGTCCTGCCAAACAACTGTTTGTTGGCGGTCAGATAGGTAACTCTGAAACCAGTTGATGACTGGTTGAGAGAAGGATAGGTTATTGAGAAGAGAGATGAGTTGTTTGTGTGTGACCATGTCGAAAGCTTTAGAGAGGCCCAGGAAGGTAGCTGAGGAGAGATGACCTGCATTTTTGTTTTGTAGGATAGTGTTAGAGAAAGAGAGTAAGACGGTTGTGGTGCTATGGTTAGGTCAGAAACCGTGTTGTGCTGGAGAGGAGGTTGCTAGCAAGGAGGTGATCTGAGACTTGCGAATGAATGCATCTCTCTAGTATTTTGGAGAGTGGCGACAGAATAGCTATAGGGCGGTAATTGGTTAGATCTGTGGAGGGGCCTCCTTTGTGTAGGGGAATTGTGTGTGAGACTTTCCATAGTGTAGGAACATAACTTTCTGACAGAGATCTGTTAATCAAGAGTGATACGGGGTAGGCTAGAGCGTCAGCTGCAAGTTGAAGGTATTCACCTGGGAGGTTGTCTGCTGCTAATCTGGTGGGTTTAAGTTTAGATAGTAGTTGTTTTATTTTGGAGGTAGGAACAGGAGAGAAAGAGAAACTAGTTGGGATATTGTTAGTTCTAGTTGATGGTGTGGGTTTATGGGGGCGGTTGTGTTGTCTAGCTAGTGATAGTACGGTTTGTGTGAAGTGATTGTTGAAAGAGGTAGCAATATTTTCGGAGGAGTGAGAGTTAAGTTAGGAGTGAGTGTACTTACTTTACCTGGGTGGGGGATGGAGTTTATTGAGGACCAGAATTGTTTGGGGTTATGTTGGGAGGAGGTAAGGGCAGACTGGTAGTACTGGATTTTGTCCAGTTTTATAAGCTTTTTGGTTGTATTGCGTAGCTCCAGGAATTTTTGCCTAGTAGAGGGGGTTTTGGTTTTGCGCCAGTTGTCCCACACTTTATCCCTGTTTTTCATTTCAGACTTCGTGTTTTTCTGTAGCCATGGGGATTGTTGGGCTCTAGTTCAGGAATGTCTTATGGGGGCGTGGTAATTAAGGATAATTAGGAATGTTTTATTAAAGTAGTCAACTGCGTCATCTGAAGAAGACTCCTCAGAATCAGAATCATGAACCTGATACTCCCCAGCCTGCACAGAAGAAGACCCCTGAGACCCTGATGGCAACACAGGAGATAAGGAAAAGGCAGGCATGGAAATAAGAGAAGCCGAAGCTGGAGGCCTCAAGGTCATCACAGCCTTAATGAGACCCTGAAAGAAAGTATTCCAATCCGATGAAGGTGTGAAAGGAAAGTACAGTTGTGTATACTTACCATAAATGTAGACGTTTAAGTGTATTCACTGTTGCAGTCATCACATTTGGGTTATCCCTGCCAGGGTAGCCCTTGGCCAGCCCGAATACCAGAGACTTAGTATTTCTGCATCTGTTGCTGTTGCTTGAGGACTGACATCAGGTTGTCAGTACTATAAAGTAAGGCAGCCGACGCCATTACATCAGTTTTTCTTGTCCTAACCTATCCTTCTCTCAACCTGTCAAGAGCCCCCAAAGTAGGAGGCCAGGTTCTGGTTGAAAAACCCCACCAGTGGAAAATAAATACCAATATGCCCCTTGTAAGGAAAGGAGAACAGCAAGAAAGAATGGAAATAAAAGGAGAAAGAGAATAAAGAGGATGGAGGGAGGGAAACCAGGACTGCAACAGTGAATACACTCGAACATCTACATTTATGGTAAGTGCACACAACTGTACTATGTTCTTCATGTTTCACTGTTGCAGTCATCACATTTGGGTAGATTCCCAAAGCTGAGGAAATGGGTGGAGGCAATCAAGGAAACTAGGGGCTGGCTAGGATGCCCTGCAAGACTGCAGAGGCAAACCCTGCCCTGGATTTGGAGAAGAGAGGCAGGTGGTAATGCTTGGTAAAAAAGTGTGAACAGATGTCCAGGTGGCAGTCTCTAGGATGTCCCTGGTGGGGACTCCTCTGAAGAAAGCTGCAGAGGTGGAGGCTGCTCTGGTGGAGTGCACCCCTGACCCCCTTGCGGGGAGGCTTTCCATGCTGTTTGTAGCAGAAATGGATGCAATGTGCTATCCCATTTGGAGATGGTTTGCTTGGAGATGGCTTTGCCTTCTGCCCCTGTAGCAAAGCTAACCAGCAATTGATCAGACTTTCTGAAGGATGAAGTCCTGTCCAGGTAGAATCTGAGCTGTCTGTGCACATCTAGAGTGTGAAGAATCCTTTCCCCCTTGTTCTGGAGATTAGGAAAGAAGGTGGGCAAATGAATGGATTGGTTGAGAGCCACACTGGACACCACCTTGGGCATGAAGGATGGGATAGTTCTGAGGGATACCCTGTCTGCATGAAAGATTATGAAGGGTTCCACAGCCATGAGTGGTTGTAGCTCAGAGACTCTTCTGGCTGACGTGATGGCCAGAAGGAATGTGGTCTTCCTGGAGAGAAATTTTAATTCTGCAGAAGAAGCTGGTTCGAAAGGGGGCAGGGTGAACTTTTCCAATACAAAGTTGAGGTCCCAGGCTAGTGTTGGTGCCTTCTGGGGGGCCTCAAGTTGCTAGCCCCTCTGAGGAACTGTTTGATTAAAGGGTGTGAGAAAAGGGGCTGCTCAGTGGGAACATGAGCAGAAATAGAAGAGGCATGAATTTTTTATAGAGAAAGAGAGGCCACTGTGTAGTAGGTCAGCTAAGTAATCCAGGATGAGAGGGAGGGAGGGCTGTGCCATATTGGCTCCCTTAGCCTGGATCCAGGTGCAGAACCTTATCTGCATAAGACTTTCTGGTGCTAGGACATCTGGCCTCACGAGTAATATCCAGAACCTGTTTACTGAGGATGGAAGATTGGTTCGGGGTTAGGGAATGACTCAAGCTGCCAAACTGAGTATCTGCAACTGGGGATGCATGAATTCCCCTTCCCTCTGGATAAGGAGGTTTGGAATCTGAGGAAGATGCCATGGAGGCAGCGAGGACAGGCTGTGCAGCAAGGGGTACCAGTGTTGTCGGGACCAGTCTGGAGCTATAAGTATGGTCCTTCTTTTTTCCTCCCTTAGTTTGAGCAGTACCCTGGGGATGAGAGGTAGGGCAGGAAAGGCATAGACCAATAGACTGACCAAGTCGAATGACAGGGCATCCACTTTCCAAGCCATGCAGTGATGCTCCCTGGTGCATAATTTGCTGAGCTGATAGTTGATGTGGGAGGCAAACAGATCGACTTTCGGGGTTCTCCAGTTATTAGGGTGAAGATTCTTCTGTTGAGTTGCCATTCGTGTGGGTCCAGAAGATTTCTGCTTAATTGGTCTACCAGAGAGTTCAGAGACCCTGGTAGGTATTGTGCTAACAGTTGTAGTTGCATGGAAGAGGCTGTGAGCCAAAGGGTCATGGCCAGCCTGCATAGAGGGTAGGAGTGAATCCCTCCCTGTTTGCTGATGTATTAAATCACAGTGGTGTTGTCCGTTTTGATCAGAAGAACCCCTGGAGAGGTTTGAAAGCTGTCAAGGCGAGCTGCATAACCATCATCTCTTTTAGATTGATGTGCAGAGGGATTTGCTGTGGGCTCCACTGGCCCTGTATGCACTTGCCGTGCAGGTGTGCACCCCAAGCGTAGTCTGATGCATCTTGTGGTGAGGGTCTGGGCATCGTGGGGTGGGGAGAAGGGCAGCCCCTTGTTGTGGGAGCATGCTGTTGCCCACCAAAGAAAATCCTGAGGCAAGGAATTATAGGCAGAAGAGTTTCCAGGTCTTGACAGTGTTGACACCAAAGGCTCTTTAGGTACCACAGAAGTTTCCTCAGATGCAGTCTGGCATATGGAATGAGTAGTATGCAAGATGCCATGAACCCCAGAGCTTGCAGGATCTTCCTTGCAGATAAGCTGGGCCCTGGTGGCTAGTTGAGAGAAGTAGGCTGTCAGGAAAATTTGTTTCTCTGGTATAAGGTATGCCATCTGGGATGCTGTGTCCAGACTTGCTCCCAGGAAGATCATCCTTTGGGTGGGCACCAGTTTGGATTTCTTTTCACTGATTGTGTACCTTAGTGAGGTTAGTAGGGTCTTTACAAATGCCAGGTGCTTGAGCAGCTTTTCTTGGCTGTCTGCCTGAATAAGGCAGTCTATGTATGGATAAATTTGAATATTTCTTTGTCTGCAAAAGTCAATGGCCGGAACCAGACATTTTGTGAAAACTCTGGGAGCCGTATATAAGCCAAAGGGAAGCGCAGAGAACTGAAAGTGTTGAGATCCTGCCCTGAAGCGGAGATATTTTCTGCATGATTCCCTGATAGGAGTGTGGATGTAGGACTTTTTTAGATCTAGCGTGGCCAGCCAAGCGTCCTTGGTGAGCATGGGTAGCAGCTGCTGGAAAGTGAGAAATTTGAATTTTGGGATCACCAGGAAGGTGTTTAGAATGGATAGATTGAGAATGAGGCGCCAGGTGCCCTCTTTTCTGGGCACCAGAAATAGTCTGGGTAGAAACCTTGGCCTATTTTTTCTGCAGGAACATGATCTACTGCCCTCAGAGAGGAAAAGATTTGCTTTTGAGCCTCTGCCCACTGATTTGGTGGTAGATCTGGGAACCTTCTTGGGGTTGGAAGGGTGTGGAAGGAAAATTTGTATCCCTGAGACACAATGTTCAGAACCCATTGGTCCTTGGTAATAGTGGCCCAGTTGCTTGAGTGAAAGGAGAGTTTTCCTCCTAGGGCTAAGTGAGGGTGGGCAGAGGAGGGAGGGAGAGGTGATGAGTCATTGTGAGTTCTTTCCATAAGGGGGTGGCTTAGAACTACCCGGTTTTGAAGTGGAGGTAGTCCACTGCTTAGATCTCTGCATTCCCTGGGGCTGCTGTCTGGGGGGGGTCTGTTTCCTCGGAGCCTAGGCTGGGCCAATTTACTCGGAGGAGGAAAGGACTAGTGCCTGCAGGGACAATGCCTGCTGAAACTAGGGGGCTGGACCTGTAAGAAATCCTTAACAGTTTGCATATATTTTGCATTTTCTTCCATCTTTTTTAAGACCTCTTCTGCCTTAGTGCCAAATAAGTTATCTTTGTGCAAGGGGGCATCCAACAATTTAGATTTGACATTGTCTGGCAGGGGTTGTTCCTTAAGCCATGCATGTCTTCTAATGACAGAACCAGTGACTACTGCCATGCAAGAAGCTTCTAGGGCGTCAAAACCACAGTGCAAAGTGTGTTTAGTTACCGGACTTGCAGAATGCATTAAATGTTGTAAATCTTTACATTCTGCCCAAGCAGGAAAGGAAGACATTTTTTGTTTAAGGAATTCCAACGTATGTTGCTGAAATTTCAGCATATGGAACTGACAATTTAATGCCCTGATAGCAAGAGTAGCTGAGGTGTATACTTTTTTACCCCACCTGTCCAATGTTCAGGAATCCCCGTATGAATGGGTGGGATTCTTAGCAGAGGTTGCTTTAATCCCTTTTGGCCCATGAAAAATGACCTCAGGGTCTGCTGTTGGATTTTTAAAAAGATATTTGTGTGAGTCAGGGACTCTATAGTACCTGTCTGGTTTTCTGGGTGCAGGAGGTAGGGCACCAGGCATCAAGCTGAATTCATGGAAAACATTCTCCACAACATCCAGGACTGGGGAGATGGCCAAGGACCTGTGTTGCGGAAGATCTAGGAATTCCGAGTCTCTTTTTAGACTGAGGGTAGTCCTGGCTCTCCCATTGGAAATGTTCTCTTAAGGTATGCAGAGTTTCCCCAAAGAAAAAATCTTCTGGGGAGAGGCTGAAGGAATGGAGTCCCTCTGCATCAGAATCCTCACAAGTGGAGAAGGGTTGCATGTCTTCATAGTCAGATGCATCAGATTCATCTGACTCTTGTTAAGATACAACTACAGGGGACAGATCTCTTTTCCTTTTGAAGGGGGTAGCTTGGCTTCCCCTGATCATCATGATAAGGTCTTCCACCATTTTAAGCATTTGAGACTGTGTCAAAATAACAGGCGCCTGAGAGTGGGTCATCGGTTTCTTGGGAGTGGTACGAACCCTGGGCCTAAGAAACTCGGTCGTTTTTGAAAGAACGGTAGTCGCGAAAGAAGACGCCGGTTTGTGTCGAGATTCGGTAGTGTGAAGGACTTCATCGGAAGCCAGTGCCTGCTCAGCGGCTCTGGACCCATCCAAGGTAGAGATGACCGTAGGATCCTTAGTTGAAGACGAGTTTTGCGGCATACTGGACTCCAAAAGGGTCTCGGTAGCAGCCTGCGAATCAACTGAAGCTGGCATTAGAGGCTGCGAAAGTGCCTCACTGAGTACTGGAGGACTGACGACTAGCTTAACAGAAACATCATCGGTAGGTTTGGACCTGTGAGGTCTGTCTCTGTCTTTATCTTTACGTTTTTTTGAAGATCTGCTGTCAGATGGTTTACCGAAGCCATATCGGAATTCTGAAGACTGTAAACAAAAATATCTGGCTACAATAAGGGCCCAACGATGGATAGTTCTGGCATTGAACAAAGCACAGAAGCGACAATGGGGGACATCGTGGTCTGAGCCTAAAGTGACGCAGTAAGAGTGGAAGTCTCGGTGTAATATTTGCTTTCCACAGGCGAGACAATTATTAACTTTTTCTGACATCGGTTAGTGCAAGAAAAAAGGATCCCCAATGGGCTACTTAGCTTTAGAAGACTTCAATTTCAATTCGGCAAACTAAAACTCAGGTAGCGGCCGACTGGCACTCATGCAAACTACTTCTGCTTTGGGCTCCACGACAAGAAAGACTGGTATAATGGCGTTGGCTGCCTTACTTTATACTACCGATGACCTGACGTCAGTCCTCAAGCGACAGAAACAAATGCAGAAATACTAAGTCTCTGGTATTCGGGCCGGCCAAGGGTTACCCTGGCAGGGATAACCCAAATGTGATGACTGCAACAGTGAAACACGAAGAACATCGGTGGAATGCCTAGTCTTCTGCTTCTTTATAACATGGTTCTCTTGTTCACGAGAATGGGCGGATGTAAGCCTTACATCCAACAATTTCTTAGACTGAGGGGCAGGAACGGTTCCACAGTCTTCCAAAATAAGTCGTGGTTCTTCCAAGTCGTTCGAATCAGACATCTGCATTGCCTCGAACATGCTAGGATCACCACTCCTGAAGGCTTCCCATTGTGGTACCCATGGAAGAAGCGGACCCTGCATCCAAATGCACCACTGGGTTTTCACCAACCTCAAGAGGTACGACAGAGGGAGTAGGTGCAGCTGAAGAGGATTCAGTCCTAGCTTTGCTGACCTTCCTCTTCACAGACGGCTCAGAAGAACTCCCAGAACCCTTCATCTCATCCCTCGCTAGATGTTTGAGTCTCTGGTTTTCTAAATAGAGGTTTAAAGCCTATTGATGACTATGCAACATCTTGGGTACAAAAGCCTGACAGACAGAGCAAGAGCGAAGGTCATGAGTAGGCCCTAAACAGAACAAACAAAGCTTGTGACTATCCTTATGTAGAATTTGCCTTCCACCCCTACACTTGCCCATCCTGGATGCCATTAACAACAATAAGAGGCAGAGCAGCAAATTACATCCCCTACGGGGTACTTATCTGAAGCTGAAGGCGAAACCAGCAATATCCAATGGCAGACCGAATGTACGAGTCAACCTTTCCGGATGGCGGTAAAAATGTTCTGGGGATTGTACGTGCTGATGTCCCTTTTATGTCCAACATTATCTGCGCCTTCGTGTGATGTCCCACTTACAGGTAGTGGCTTTAAGCTTTTGTACAGAGGCCAGACATTGGATCATTGGGCAGAATACAACCCATATGTAAAGAATACTGCAACACAGAATAGGAGAAAAGGAAATATGTGCTCTCAGAATTATTTCAAAATGCAGTTGGGAGACACTACATGTTGTGCATATGGTCAAACATGCAACGTGTAGGTGGTGGATCTTTGGTGAACAGGTAAGGCTATAGCACTGGAGAAGGAACTGCCAACTGTTGCACAGCAACTTCAGAGACTTGCAAAATACCTGGTGCCCGGCATTAGGTCAAATTCTCAAAGGTTGTACTCCCTCACCTGTGGGAGAGGTCTTACCAGATATCTTAGTCTCTCAAATTTTGGCTCTAAACTACAGAGTCTCGTGGGGGAAGACCAAGTGGACCCTCCTCCGTCTGGACCATTGAATCTTTATGGTCCTGGAGAAAATTTGGGGGTGGGAGTGGAGGGAAAAAAAGAAAGGGGGGCCTTCAGTCTCAAAAGTGCTATTATCCAGCTGTGGGAGTTGGGAGACTACTCCCTGGAAGAAGGTCAGTTATAAACATGCTCTAAATGATTCACTGGGGAAAGGTGGTGCCTATACATACTGATGCACTCCCCAGAAGGAGAGGATAGGCATGAAGTTGAGCCTTTAATATTTAAGGAAAAGGATGTAGCATGTGGATCTAGAAGGCTGTCCTTAGAATGAACTTACCTCTGGAAGCGTGTTACTAGTACCAGCCATCTATTTCTTTCGGATTCTGAGGGTGCACTATTATAAGCAACGGGCTTCACATTTGTTACCTGTTACTGGTAACATCTGACATACAAGATATGCCAGGAACTTCTCCCTGCAATGTCTCTAGATAGCTGGGTTAAAATGTAGGCATTTACACAGTCAAAGTCCTTTCCCAAAAATAATGTCAGTATAAGTATAGGTTTGAAATTTGGAGGTAACACACTGTTGGTTTAGCTGCTACAGATATTAAACATGGAAACTTAGCTAATATGCATGTAAGACTCAACATCCAAACTATGTGAGCAACAGAAAAGACAGGGAGGCCCTGAGACTAGGGCTCTCCAGAGATGTGTCAATATGCACTGACCGAGTATAAGACTGCACCTGAATACAGGAGTTTCTAGAGGTGGGGTGGAGAAAAATAAAATACTGCCCATACATCCACTAAGGATAGAATTCAATACTACACCTTGAATTTCTTAATAAAGTAACAAAGCAACAAGTCAGAGAAGGAAGCCAGGAGGAGATTATGAGGCAGTGAGTTCCATAGTGGCTGCCATAGTGTAAAAACATGTATCATATTCTGTAATAAACAAGTCTGTACTTGCAAAAATAGTTTATAAGTTTTGTACTCTATCATAATTTGTAAAAACAGAAAAAAAGTAATGCTACTTCTTACCTGTAAGAAACTGAGGTGCTCCTGAATGTTTTGCTTCTTTTCTGTGATGAAAGTTTCAAAGTGCATTACAGCTCGTGTGTAGGCCTTAGACCGAAAGGAAGCTGCAGCTAATGTGTCCTGTGGTATGAGGTCCAGAAACCGCATTACACTTTGATAACCTTCATACGCTGCACTTGGCACTGCACATATATAGAAAGAGATAAAAAAAATGCCAGAGTCCACAGTCATAGTAAGTCATGAATATGCCAAACATTACTACACTTACTATACCAAAAATTACAAAAAAAGAAGTTGGCAAACAATACACCATTACAAAAGACACATATCTTGGAGTAATCTAGGACAGATTTTTCAATCACAGTATCTTTTTTTTTTTCAAGTCAGTGACAATATCATAGTCTGTAGGGGGTGGTGTTGGATGCAGCTCTTTTTCAGCATACTGACAAAAGAAAAACTGCAAGAATAACAAAAAAGCACACATAGTGACATACAAGACAAGCTAGAATCTTCAGTAAAAAATGGTGACAGATGAAAGGAAGTTAACTTAACTGACTGAGAACTCCCTAAATTCTTTGTGTGTTAAGCACTGCTAGTCTTCCTCAGGAATATCTTTTAGCAAATCATATGTACGTAATGAACACCAGCAATAACAGAAGCAAGTTATGACATTTTAGACCGATTAATCATAAACTAAACAAAAGGTGCTCAGCTATTGACTTCTGCAAGATTTTGATTGCTCCATGTCCACAGACACCATACCTTGTACTATAAAGTATACAAACAGTACTGCCATGGATTTGTTCACCCAGTGAAAACAGCGGTCAAGCTCCTTACACAAATGGAATGCAAAAACTGAAAGATGCAACAAACATAAAAGCATACACATACACAAGTGACAGTAGTGATTTCTGCATCCTCCAACACAACACCTCGACTAACTACAAATATGAGGTTTCTCTCACACCCCATACACAGACATACACAAGAACATCATCTCCGAACAAATGAACACTCGGACTGTAAACAGGTCCTGCAGTTTACTTCGTGACTTAGAGGTTCCAGTCCTACTTTACAGCTTCATGCTTCTCAGTACCTTATCTGACAATAGAGGGAATTGTGGAAACACATAAAATAAGAATGTGTCCAGTCACTGCTGTAGATCAGTAAGTAATGTGCATACTACCAATCACATTCTCATTCAATTATTTCAGTTCACATAAGCATTGTTAACTGCATAAATATATAGTCTAAGCTTCTGCCTGTAGTCAATTAAATTTATTGTATATTTTCACTTCTACCTGTGCAGATGTGCTTGCTGTTAATATATTATGGCTGAAGACAATCCACTTAGAGAATTCCACTTATCTGTTTAACAAATAAGGGCCATGATGCATTTCTTCAGAAAGTATGACATTTACTTTTAGCTTGGCTGTATCTTTGGAAAAAATGATATCTGGGATTAAGTTTTCAAAATTCCACATCATGGGGAAAAATGGCAAAAACATCCACTTTATGAGTCTAACATTTACAGTTCTCTCTGCTTTGTTCTGCAAAGACTACACAATATAATTCTGTGTCAGTATTTCACAGAAGGAAACAAATGTGCTCAGCATTGAGAGACTTTAACAGACAGTGTCTTTGTACATGAATGGAAATGGGCCTGCAGGCCACTGTTAACATGAACTGGGGGAGAGCTTCACCTAACTGTGGTTCTTCCTGGCAATCACAGTTGTATAGCCTCAAAACAGTAATGGAAAGAGAAGCACAGACAGAGAACACAAACACACACACACACACACACACACACACACACACACACACACACACACACACACACACACACACACACACACACACACGTCCAGCAGATGTAATAACCACAAAGTTGAACAGCTTTAATGATGGGGGGAGTGGGGATGCAGAATGAAAAGTTGACAGTATGTTAATGTTACAGAAGTCATAGCCTACCTAAGCTTAAGGTGCATAATTATATTTTATGGGCATGCTACAAAAGGCAAGATCCTCAAACAGAACAATTCACCTGAAGAAATGTTCTTACAAGCATTAAGTCTTTTATTCTCTTCCACCTAGAATATTTTTTTTTTGCTTTCAATAGCCAGTCGGGTAGGCAGAATGGACACTTCTGGACCATTTCCAGCAAAGACAGGGAACAAAATTAAAAGGCCACTACAAAGCTTATATGATTCTTTTGATAGGTTAAACAAAGTGAACAAAAAAGACAGAACACGTTAAAGTATGTGACTGCAGATACAATTCAGTAACAGTTATCACTCGTATTCCAATTAGAACAAGGCAAGTAAGATGTAAAATAATGTTTCAGGCTTTTGCTGAAGTGCATCTTAACTGGTGGGAAAATGGAGATAACACTTACCTAGGATTTTGCCATACCTTGTAAATGATGACCAATTTTCAGCTGGACTACATACACTGCATGATGAAGTTCAAAGCTGTAGGTTACAGAACTGAAAAAGGTCCCTTTAAGACTGCTAGTTTATAGCAGTTATAGTTTAGTGAGACTGAATGAAGAGAAAAAAATCTGACGGAATGCACAGTAGGGTTAAGCTGAAGGGACAGTTTAAGTAACTTTAAAGACCACTGAATATATAATACAAATCTGATACAGGACTGGGAGACAGATAGCTATTTATAGGGTGCCACAGGCTCCTCACACCCGAAGGGATAGATGAAAAAAACAATGTTAATTATAAAGAGTTCATAGGTTCATAGGTTCATACTAGGCTATCTGCCCTAGGGCATTTATAAGCCTAGCCAGAATGTGTTTGGCTTTCGCCACCCATTTTAAATTTATTTTGCTATGCCCTTTTTCGAGGTTAGTATACTGTGCCTCTGTCTAACAGTGACACAGAAGTGATATCCGGGGTAAACCTATGATCTCCCATCCACTCATCAAGATTCCTCTTGAAGAGAGTCAATGAGGGACTCTGCCTAACCTGGACTGGGATTTTATTCCAGAGTGAAGGGAGCCTCTGGGTTATGAATCTGTCCCTCCAGCATGTCCTATTTATTTCAGTGCTGAGGTTCAAGTCTCTCGAGCGCGTAGCTCGATGGGATTTGGATTTTCTGAGGTGCAACATGTCCATTAATTCCGGGTTGGACATGGCTTTATACGTCAGGCACAGATCGCCTCTGAACAGGCGGTATGCCACTGAGTAGAGCTGGAGTTTCTTTAACCGGGCAGCATATGGCATCTGTTTGAGCCCTTTGATCCTCTTGGTGAGGTACTTTTGGGGTCTTTCCAGTTGCTGCAGGTGTCTGGTAAGGTGCATCCCAAAAGGTGAATTGTACTCAATTATGGGCCTGATGAGGGATGAGTAAAGAGGCACGATGACCTCCCCTGATCTACATGTGAATCCCTTCATGATTAGGTGGGCTATATAAAATGTTTTTCTAACCACTTTGGCCACGTGGTTGTCAAATGAGAGATTGCTATCAACTTGGGTCCCCAGGTCCCCAATTACTTCTTCTGTACTTAATGGATTACCACCTATGTGGTAATTTGTGGGCACTTTGTTTTTGCCAAAGGGGATGACTATACACTTTTTGGCATTTAGCTTGAGGCCATGGCTCTGGCACCAGTTGTCTGTTTCTATGAGGCCCTTTTGGAGGATGCTTGTGTCGGCTGGAGAGTCGATTATGGCACCCAGTTTGCAGTCATCTGTGAACTTTGTCAGCCACAGTCCTTCCGTGTTGGCCTGTACCTCCGAGAAATATATACCGAACAAGAGAGGTCCCAGGACTGAGCCTTGTGGGACACCACTTGTAACTGGTTTGGAGTCTGACATGGCTCCAGCAATTCTAACCATGTGGGTTCTGTCCTTGAGCCAGTTTGCAATCCATCTAGTGACATAGGGGTTTATATTTAAGCTGGTGAGCTTATCTATAATGCCCGAGTGGGGCATTGTATCGAAGGCTTTTGCGAGGTCCAGATAGGCTGTGTGGACCACCTTCCCCTCGTCAATGGCCTTGGTGACTGTTTCAAAGAAATCGACCAGGTTTAAGAGGCAGGATCTGCCCTTAACAAAGCCGAACTGGGTAGGATCCAGTGTCTGTAGGTCCCTGATATCTTTATTTATGAGGTCCATGATGATCCTTTCCATAGCATTGCAGACCAAGCTAGTCAGGCTTATGAGGCGATAGTTTCCAGGATCCGTTGAGGCACCACCTTTATGGAGAGGGACCACTGTTGCTGTACGCCACTCTTTGGGCACATATCCTGTAGTAAAGGCTGAGATTGAACAGTAGTTTTATGTTTGGGTTTAGCTCTTCTTGGAGTTCATGTAGGACGCAGCCCGGGACACCGTCTGGTCCCATTGATGCTGTGTTTTTTGCTTTGGAGAGGGCGGCTCTTACCTGAGCATCTGAGATGTCAGAGGGGCAGCACTCTGCTGGGATAGATATTTGGAACAGTCTTACCAACAAATACTGCCAACAATTTCAGTAGTGAATTCTATCTAGGAAAAAAGGATAGCTTTTACTACAGCAAGGGCAGAGATGGCTGTACGGGCTATACATATATTTCTGCTATCTGCAGACATAACGAAAGAGGGAGCAAGATCCCTGCAGATGTCCAAGCAGATTAGCCATTTGACAGTCCCTGGATGATCAGTCCTGATTACAAAAGGAATATGCCAGTTGGACAAGGGGCAAAAACAGCAATACTTACAAACTTGTCCTAAAGGCAGACTGACCCATTATGAGAATTCCTTCTTTGCAAGGTACTAATTAAGCCAGTTTTGGGGAGAAAGAAGACAGACCACTGACTAGGCCATAGAAGACCTCATAAGCTGGAGCCCATCTCCCAGAAAATGTCTTTTGTGGTAGCACTAGAAGAAAAGGAAGAATGGCCACTATATTTTGTCCATTTCCATGAGAGAGATCTCGGGGATCTCACATTCTCCTGTCTAGGAAGGCTTAGATTAGTAGGAAAAACATGTTACAGACACTACTAGTCAGCGAGTTTGAGACTAACTCCTCCTACAAGACAGACGGAGGGGCAAGAGGTGATCATATCTTTTAAGGTGGACAAAATGCCCTTAACATGAAAGGAACTGTTTGCTAGAAGCAGCATTAGAGGGTAAAAGGGCAGCCGAGAGCTTTGAGCTGACAGAAGGCAATTTTCACAAATCATTCTTACTTACCTGCTTTGCCATTTCCCATTCACTATCAAGCTCTGGAATGTGGTAGATGTAACCTAACAACTCAGCAGTCATGGAAGGGCCTCTTGGGGTTTGTTCAAACCTTGATAAGTCTTTTATGTGTTGGGGGAACAGCTATTATGGTCCTCCTAACATTTGGCAGTTGTCAAGATAGCAGGATTGCGCCATAACACCAACTTCAATAAGTAAATTCATGATAATAAAAAAAAAATAAGCAAAGATGTGCAAAAAAAGAGTACAATATTGTACATACATATTAAGGAATGGACACTACAATGTGTCCAACAAGGCAAATTGCATAAGAAATTATGATAACTATGGAATACCAGAGATATTACATAATCATTCCACGCATACAACTACTAAACTGAAATAAAATTGTCACACCTACACAATTATGTAATTGACAAGAGTAAAGGCAACATCATTTATGGAAACATTTTGATGGTTGCAAGCATGGTGCTCACACAGTATGATTCTAAATATCAGAGGGGAGACATCTGGTTTTCATAGTCTAGTTCATTCCCCCCTGAATCAAAGGTATTTAAATCCTCCACAGGGGTAGGTTCACTACTCTTTTCTGAAGGGGACTCTAATGTTGGAGGAATGTCCAAAACATGCTGCTTGGGTTTACAAGAAGCTCATGAAATTCTGTGCCACCTGGAAAAGGTCCTAAGCAGGAGCCTGGCTATTGGGATGAGACAAGGAACAACTTAGTGTAGACTGAGGCAAGCTGATGGATATCCATTTTTGTCTGGAAGACCTGGGACTTAAATTTGTTAGGATAGCAGCCTTAGAGACCTCAGGCTAAGGGTGGGCACCAACTAGTTCTATGCTTTCTCCACTAGTATCCTTGCAGACTAGTAGTGTGGGGATACCACCCTCTCTTTCACTAATAAGAATTCTGATGCACATTCCAGAAGCCATTGGAGGGACCCCTGGACCCACTAAATGCACTATGTGATTGGCACACAAGGAAATGCCACTATCCAACAAGATGGCAGCCTCTGAAGGAGTCATGCTTTTGGCTTCAATAGCCGCCAACACAGACTACAGTGGCTGCAAACATGCCTCTCTAACTTCACTGTCATCAGACAGAAGGAAACCTCCTGATTCTGATAGGCTGTTGTCTGTCTCCCTTTGCTTCTTTGAGAACTTGCCTTTTTCAACAAGTAATTAGTAGAGTACTAGTACAGTAGATCACTTCCAGAAAGAGAAGGTTATGAAATTCCCAGAACGTAAGGAGTGCCAGCTTCATCTCCTGGATATTTATATTTGTCCTTTTCTGATTCCATGTTCCTTGTACCATCCTCTCCTTGAAATGGTCCCCACTCTAAGGAAGATGCATTTATGGTTACTGTTGCTGCTGGAGGAGAAAGCACAAAAGGTCTTACTGAACCAACATTTTAATGGAGTCTTGCATAGCTGAGTTCTGCAGGGTGACCTGACATCTGAGACCATTAAACCAAGAGTAGCCACGATAGAAGTACACAATATTCTAAAAGGGAAAATGTGACTATGAGTACTAGGTGTTATGGCTTTCACCAAAGAACCAAGACTTCTGGTGGAAAGGATGGGTCAAGAGATGTTGGATAGAGGTTCTGAGGATTTGTAATCTTTCTTAAAGCAGGCTGAGTGCACACCTTATTTTTTATTAGAACCTGGACATAACATGGACTGCACTGGATTTAGACTGGATTTCACGTAGTTTACAGACATACCTAAAGACAGGCAGAGCTGTAGCATGCAGCATCTCGCTTTGAGCAAGTACTCTTTGGGTGTAGCAGCAAGAAGCAAATCATCCAGGTATGGGAAAATACAGCTGTGTCACACTTACCATAACTGTAGATGTCCAAGTAGATCAGTGTTTTGCAGTACGGGATCATTGAATCTTCTTGCCATGAAGAAACCTGTGTCCGGCCCGATTTCCAAATTCTTTTCATCACTCCTAGTCAACGGCTGTCCGATGCCTGATGTTTGGAAGTCAGGGTAGAAGAGGAAAATCAGTCAGTGCCATCTTCAGGTCTTTCTAGACAGTGACCAGTGAGTGCCATCTTCAGGTCTTTCTAGACAGTGACCATCAGTCAGATGCCCGAGGACAGCACAACCCCTCAGAATATCACCCAAAACTTACTTGGACAGGGTTAGAGGGATTACCAAAATTATGCAAGTAGAAACAGAATTGACCAATTAAGGATAGGGCTACCTATCTAGTGTGCTTTCTTTATCATTTCTCCCTCAGCGTGGGAGAGGTTAGGGAGAAGGCAACAGACTGAGGGGCAGGAGGGTGGGAGTTAGCATTGCAACAAAGACCTACCCAAATATCTACAATTATGGTAAGTGGGACACACTGTACTATGTTCTTCGTAATCACTGCTGCAGTCCTGCTTCTGGGGAGGACTCTCAAAGCTACTAGCTGGGGGGGCAGACTGTCTGTTGCACCTGAGAGAACAGATTTGCAAAATAGCAGCTGCAAACCCTGCCATAACCCTGGAATCATTGGCTAAATAGTAGTGTTGGCAAAAGTGTGGAGTGACATCCATGAGGTAGCTTCCAGAACAGCCTGTGTAGGAATACCTTTGAGGAAGGCAGTGGTGGCTGCACTCTGACTGGTAGTGTGTGCCCTGACATGGGTTGGTACTGGCTTACCATGATGACCATAACAGAAGGTGATGCAGTTGGCTATCCAGTAAGTGATTAGTTCTAAGGTAACCCTGGCCCTATGGAACACAGCGAAGGGTTCCATGCACATCGAGGCTTGTAACTCTGAAACCTGCCTGGCTGAGGTGATGGCTATGAGTAAGGTGGTCTTTTAAGTGAGTATCTTTATAGCAGGAGATGCTGATGGCCCAAAAGGTGGCAAAGTTAGCTTCTCTAAAACAAGAGTTTAAATCCCAGCTAAGGATTGGAGTTTTCTTGGGGGTTGAAGATGTATGATTCCTTTCAGGAAAAGCTTCATATCGGGGTGAGAATAGATAGGAGAGGAGCAAAAACAGTAAACAAAAATAGTTGAAAGGTGAACCTTAATACCAAAGTAAGAGTCTTTGGTGGAATAACAGTGGCAGGTATTGTAATAGATGGTTTATGTCCGTCTGTGATGGGTTAATGTTTTTGTTCTTGCACCAAAGAGAAAAGCTTTTCCACTTGGATAAGCATGATTCTCCAGTAGGTGGCTTTCTAGTCCCTCTCAGGATAGACAGTACAGACAGAACTTATGTAGAACAAGCTGTATTGTATGAGATCAGAAAACCATTCTCAAAGGTGTTAGTCTGAGTGTCTTCAGGTAAGAATGAATGACAGAGACTTTTAGCTGAGTCAGTAATTCTACCACTTGTGGTAGGATGAAAAATATTCTTTCGCTCAGGGCCCAGAGTAGCGACAAACAAAAGTTATATACTCACCATAACAATAGATCTGTGCTGTCTGTCTCTGTCTAGTTCAACCTGTGGGACTTTGGATCAGACACAGATGTGACACTAGCTGATTCTAAAGTCTTTCAAGTTGACTTGGCTCCACCTCACTTACCCACAACTCCCTGCCTATATCTTCCTGTAGGTTCCTGGAAGTCATCTCTGGAGATGGCATTGCTTTTTGCTTAACAGCTTCAGAACTTTCCCCAGTCAGTGTTTCTTGCTCACATTTTGTTGCTGATTTTTTTCCAAGTGCTCTGTATTTCTTTTTTCCTGGCATCCAGGAAGTACATAATAGCCAGTTACTGAAATTTACCAACAAACACAAAAGTCTACTGGCCTTTTTTGTTGAGTTTGTTTTCACACTGGGAGATCTAGAGTTATGCTGTTGTGCAGTGTGCAGCCATCTTGGAAGGCCTGCCTGAACTGAATAGCTCAGCTAGAAAATCCAAAACTGACTCCAAGGGGGATGAAAAGGGTTCAAGTCCCCGAGCCTCCACCGATAACACAAATCTCTTCCATTTACTGGTGTACACTTTCCTAGTGGATGCTTTCTGACAGGTTGACAAAATATGTACCATTGCCTTCAAAAGCTTGGGATTCCTGGCCATCAAGGGAATTGGAGGAACCAACTTGAGGGACTGGATCCAGCCCAACTAGATGAAAGAGAAGATCAGCAATGAGACCAAACACCCATGAGGAGTGTTTCAGAAGAGGTCAAAGGAAGAGAAACCACACCTGATGAGGCCAAAAGGGAGTGATGAGGATCATGGAAGCTCTGCAAGGGAATGCTTTCTGAAGAAATTTCACCATGACAGGAACTGGAGGATAGGTGTAAAGGTGACCCGTAGACTAAGGAAACATCACAGCATCCCTAGGTGTCTGTCCCAGAGGGGGAACAAGGGCATAATATCAGTCGCACTTGGTGTTGGATGGGGACGCAAACATGTCACAACACGGAGTGCCACAGCTCCAAAAAATTCAAGCTGCCACTGCCAATTTAAGGACCACTTCTGAGGCGAAAGAAAGCCCCTGCTGAGACTCTTGGCCTGAATGATGGACTACCCCGGGATATGGACTGCCACCAGAAACTGTTTAGAGCAGATCACAGACTGTCAGGCCCTCATGGCCTCTCAACAAAGAGGGTAACAGCATGTTCTCCCCTGTTTGTTGAGGTACCAGACTACAGACATGTCCGTCTGAACTGTAATCACACCCCTGGGGAGAATGTTCTGAAAAGTCTGCAAAGCTAGGAGGACTGCTCTCATCTCCAGAACCCTGATGTGAATGTGATCCTCTGTGGCAAACCAGGACCCTTGAGCAGTCCTCCCTTCAAAATGCTTCCCCATCCCAGTAGGAAGGTGTACAAGGTGACCATGGCCAAAGGAGAACAAATTACAAAAGGTTTTCCCTGTAGTACTAATGGAGGCTGTTAACCACCAAGGATTCTGCTTGTGACACACATTTGTCAGCTGTACTGGAAAATCCAAAGGATGGGTAAGGAATGCCAACTGTAAGGCCATTGTCCACTGCAGTGCCCGCATATATTTGGCCAGAGGGACAAGCGCTATTGACACAGCTGTATGACCCAAAATAATTTAGAAGTGCATCAGTTGGAGGCTTGGGAATCGCAGTACTGACAAAGACTGAGCTTGAAGGCTGAGAGCCCTGTAGGATAGCAGCCTGGCAATCTGTTTGACTATGTCCAAATGACACCCTATGAACTCTAAGACTTGTACAGGCTGAAGGCTTGATTTGGGGTAACTGATTGTGATGCCCAAATTTTTGCATAACTGGAGGAAGGAACCCTGGGCAATATCAACAAGGCCTTCATAGTGGCAGGGAGCAACCAATCATCCTGGTACAGAAAAACCTGAAACCCCTGCTGCCATAGCCAGGCAGTGACAACCACCATGCACTTGATAAACACCGGGGGGGACTGTGGTGAGACCAAATGGCAGGGCACTGAGCTGATAATGATTGGCCCCAAGATGTAAGCAAAGGAAACTCTGAGCATGCCAATGTATCTTTATGTGATGGGAGGCATCCTTGAAGTCTATCGAGCACATCCAATCATCCATCAGATAAGGCAATATGGACTGCACCATGACCATTCAAAACTTGGTCTTTCTGATAAACTGCTTCAGCTTGCTCAGGTCTAAGATTGGTCCGAAGTCCTATATCTTCTTTGGTATTAAAAGGAATCTGGAATAGACCCTGGATCCTCTTTGGTCTGGTGGGATGTCTTGAAGGACTTTGTTTGTCAGCAGCTAGGAGATCGCTGCTGCTGGGGGAAGTCTTTGATGGGGTGGAACTTCAGGGAGACATACTGGGAGTTTTTTGGGAATTTCTATAAAGAGAATGGGATAACATACCCTCTGGTTAAGACTCTCAACACCCTGGTGTCTGAGGTGATTGCCTCCCAAGCTTTGATCCCTGACTGTCTCCAGAGGTGAGCAGTTGGGCAACCCTTCAGGATCACTGAAAAGGGCTCACCAGAAAAAGCCCAGTGGATGCCCTGATTATGTGGATCACCTCTGCCATTGGGATGGCAACCATTATGACCACCCTTGCCCTCAAGAGGAACACTCTGGGGAGCATACCGGAAAGAAAAACTGTGACGTCCTGAAGAAGAGACACTTACCACCTTTATAATTCCTAGAAAAGGATTGCTGGGGGTTGAAAAGCAGACTCCCATTGCAGACAGTGTCTTCCCATCTTGTTTGCTCCTCGTGAACGTGTCCTTAACCTTGGGTCCAAACAAGGAGGATCTGTCAAAAGGGACATTAATAAAGGACGGTTCGAGGCAGTCCACAAAATTGCACAACTGAATCCAGGCATACTACCTCAAAGCAATTCTGGAGCCTGCTACTCTGGACACTATCAGCTGTGTTTGAAATGAATCTCATCAAAATGTTGGTGATGGAAGTCAGGGTGGACAAGTCAGTCTGCAGCTTCTTCTAGGTATCTG
Source organism: Protopterus annectens (assembly GCF_019279795.1). Classification (NCBI taxonomy): domain Eukaryota; kingdom Metazoa; phylum Chordata; order Ceratodontiformes; family Protopteridae; genus Protopterus; species Protopterus annectens. The sequence continues at coordinate 1,172,178,992 of NC_056735.1, forward strand.
GACACTGCTGTGTCTTGTGGGTACTCAACACTTCAGAGAGCAGATCTTTCTGAAGCCTTGTCATGTGAGATAAGTAATTAACGTTCCTCAAAGTAAAGGTGGATGATGCATAGGATCACTTTCCTAACTGATCCAGCATCCAAGACTCCCTATTCGGGGAGTGAGTTGAGGCATTCTCTTCAGAAATCTTATTTTTGGTGGCAGCTGTCACCGTGATGGCATCGACAGCTGAACCCCTGCTCCAATAAGATCTGTCTGGGGGAGGGTTGGTGGTGGTGGTTCAAGAACTTTGTCTGGCTTTCAAGGTATTGGTTCGACTGTGTTAGGCTCCTTCCATGCCCTCAGAGATACCAACTCTAATAGGGCATATGCCAAAGGCCTACAGGAAGACTGACTCCTCCAGAGAGGAGACTTTGTTGGTTCAGTCCCCGTGCTAGTGAAGTAGTGCTAACAATTTGCCAAAAGAGGTGTCATCATGCAGAGACTTGGTGGAACCCTCTCCTTCCTTGAGGTCAGTATCCTCGGTGACAGATTCTTCCAGAGAATCCAAATATTTCCTCTTTCACTCTCTTCCCAAAACATTTCCATCCCTGAAGAAGCAGAACAAGAACGGGAGTAGCAGGTTACCCCTCCAAAGTAGCAGACTGGAAGCCCGTTGGTGCAGGCTGTCTGGGAGCAACCTGCTGACTGCTCAGTGGCACAGATGGAAAATGTGAGGAGATGTCAGCTGAAGATATCTCACCCTTCTCTCTGCCTGAGAGCATCCTATCTACAACATCAAAGGCCGTGGCCAAAACGGGCCTCCTGCATCCAAGGATCCCAGAACTCAAAGGCACCAAAGACAACCCCAAACCCAAAGGTACCACACCCAGACCCAATGTTTACACCAGAACTGAGCTATATAAGGCTGAGACTCCAAGAGGGCATAATGAACCGGTGATTGGTACCGTCCAACCTGACCCCAAAATTCCAGTCTTGACACCATGGCTCCAAGGTTTAATCGGTCCCAAATAGGTCAGAGTCGAAGCTACCAAGGAACATGATGGATCTGAAGAGCACTAGGCTGCCAGATCCAATCTAGAGGGTGGAAACTCCACCAGATCTGAAGACAGAGGATCCAAGGGGGCCAAGGGAGGAAATCTGAAAGATGGAGTAGAGGTTCCCAGAGTCTGTGTCGGACCCAAGGAGATGAGGCCTAATTGCATCTGTGCCTGCAAACAGGACCACATCAGCTGATCCACTTCTGACTATTTGATACTGCTCACTGACCTGGACAACCAGACAGATGCCACACAGGATGGCTTTGAGGGTCAGCCTGAAGATGACCTTGCATGTTAGATTCAAACTGAGGTGGAGAAGGGGAGGACTCCAGTGAGTGAGGAGGAGTATCCAGGTAAATGGGGGAGCCATCTTACAAAAAGGTGCCCCTTTAACGAACAGTCTGGGAATGCTTGGAACCGGTGACACCTTCTTTGAGGTTTTTGATGCCAAAGGCTTTTGGCTCTGAAATGTCTGAGCTAAAGCTGGCACCAAGGAACCTGGGGAGGCTAAAAGCCGATGGACCTTCAGACCCAGAAAACACAAGGGAGCTGTCCCCAATGTGGAAGCAGAAGATGACTTCTGGTGCTTCCTATGGGAGTGACTGGAGTCTCGCACTCGAGGCTTCTTAGACCGTTTCTTTGGATATGGAGGAGAGGCCTTGGAACTAACCAAAGAGTTAGAAGGAAAAAGGCCCTTATGTTTGAGCTTTGTCTTGTGCTTGCTCATGCCTGACAGCCAAAGCTCTCACAGACAGAACACCTGGTGTCTTAGTACTTCAGGGCCAAGCCATAGACACACTTAAGGTGGGCATCTTGACAGGGCAGGTCTGAATGCACTTCCATGACATGTGAGCCCCCCATGCATAGTATGATACGTCTGTTGTTAGGGTTTGGGCGGCGGGGGTAGAGTGAATGGCAGTCCCTTGTTTTGGTGGCAGGCCTCTGCCCACCAAAGGAACTCTATCTGTAGACAAGGTATGATAGGAATCATTGCTTCTAGATCCTGAGAATGTTGACACTATAGGCTTTTTAGATACCATTGTAGTTTCCTCATATGCAGTCTTGCATATGGAATCAGAAGAATGCAGGAAGCCATGAACCCCAAGGCTTGCAGTATTTTCCTTGCAGATAACTGGGTCTTTGTGGCCAGCAGTTTGAAGTAGATTGTCAAATGAATTTCTTTCTCTGGCATGAGGAAAGCCATCTGGGAAGTTGTGTTCAAGCTTGCTCCCAGGAAAACAATTTGTTGGCAGGGTACCAAGTGGGATTTCTTTTTGTTTATGGTGTACCCCAGAGAAGTGAGCAATTTTTGTACAAACGCCAGATGATTCGATAGTATGTCCTGGCTTTCTGCCTGAATTAGACAATCGTCCAGATATGGATATATTTGGATATTTCTTTGCCTGCAAAATGCAATGACTGGTGCTAGGCACTTTGTGAATACCCTGGGCGCAGTAGATAAGCCAAAGGGCGGTGCAGAGAACTGACAGTACATGCAGCCTGCTTTGAAGCATAGGTATTTTCTGCAAGATTCCCTTATTGGGATGTGCAGGTAGGCTTCCTTTAAATCCAGTGTTGCCAACCAGGCATCCTTGCCAAGCATAGGAAGCAGCTGGTGAAGAGTTAGCATCTTAAATTCTGGAATCACCAAAAAAGTATTTAGGATAGAGAGGTCCAGGATAGGATGCCAGGAGTTGTCTTTTCTGGGCACCAGGAAAAGTCTTGAGTAGAAACCTTGTCCCCTTTCCTCTTCTGGAACAGGCTGAATAGCCCTGATGCTTAAGAGAGAGAGAATTTGCTTTTGAGCCTCTGCCCACTGATTTGGGGGTAGATCTGGCCAACCGTTTAGGGTTAGTAAGGATTGAAAGTGGAATCTGTATCCTTGGGAAACTATACGTAAAACCCATTTGTCATGGGTAATGAGTTCCCAATGTTTTGCCTGCAGGGCAATCTTTCCCCATAAAGGAGCAGTCAGTTGTGCAGGGCTTGGAAGATTTAATTTTAAGTCACTGAGACAGTTTACCATAGGGGGGAGTCTTACCACTCCCAGCTTTGGAAGTGGGAGCCCCCCACTGCTTAGTCCTGTGAGTACCTTGGGACTGAAGCCTGGGTTTTCTGCTAGTTCTGGGTTTGGACTGAAGGCCTGGAAGAGGCAGGAAAGGACCAATTTTTAAAGGGCCAATGCCTACTAAATCTGGGAGGCTGTACTTGCAGAAAATCTTTAACATTTTGCATAGATTTAGCTTTTTCCTCCATCTTTTTAAGTACTACTTCTGCTTTGTTGCCAAACAGGCAGTCTTGGTTTAAGGGAGCATCCAGTAATTTATCTTTAACATGATCTGGCAAAGATTGCTCCTTAAGCCAAGCATGCCTTCTAAGTACAGACCCAGTGACAGCAGCCCTGCAAGATGCCTCTAATGAATCAAAACTACACTGCAAGGTACGTTTTCCAACTTGATCAGAAGAATGCATTAAATCCTGTAATTCTTTATTTTCAGCACAGTCAGGAATAAACATAATTTTCTGTTTAAGCAATCCAATAATATGCTGTTGGTACTTTAACATATGAAACTGGCAGTTTAAGGCCCTAATGGCCAAGGTTGCAGAAGTGTATACCTTCTTACACCATCTATCCAGCATCCTGGAATCTCTATCAGAGGGGGTAGGATTTTTGGCAGAAGTAGCCTTAATGCCCTTGGGTCCCTGTGAAATGTTCTCAGGATCCGTAGGATTTTTAAAGAGGAACTTGAGAGTCAGGAACCCTGTAATATCTATCAGGTTTTCTGGGAGCAGGGGGTAAAGAGTCAGGGGCCAAGCTAGATTCCAAAAAGGCATCATCAACAATGTCCAGTACAGGGGGGATAGCTAAAGGACTGTGTTGTGGCAGGAGTAAGAAATTCCTAAGCCTCTTTTTAGAGTCAGAGTAATCCTGGCTTTCCCAGCGAAAATGCTCCCTAAGAGTATGCAAGGTTTCACCAAATGAGAAATCCTCTGGAGCGGAAGCAGAGGGAATAGAGTCCTCTGCATTAGAATCCTCATAGGTAGATAAGGGTAAATCCTGGTCATCAGAGGAAATAGAAATTTCAGAGTCCTGATCAGAAGAATCATAAGTAAACTCAGTCCTAGGTCTCTTAGAGGGGGGAGGGTGGCTTCCCCTGATTAGAGTAATAAGGTCTTCAGCCATTCTTATAATTTGGTTTTAGGCATAGAGACCTGACCATGCAGTCTGGGCACTGGTTTACTAGGCATAGATCGAGATTTAGGACTAGAGGAAGAAGATGGCATCGGTTTAATATGCAAGTCAGTAGGCCTGAATACACCCTCAGAAGCCGGTCCCTGCACAGCAGCTCCAAACCCATCCAAGGTAGAGACATCCACAGGCTCCACAGTTGAAGCATCTCACGGCATACTGGACTCCGAATGGGTCTCAGTAGAGGCCTGCAGATCTGAAATAGTGGGTATCAGGGGCTGCGAAAGCGCCTCACTGAGTACCAGTGAACTGGTGACTAGCTTAGGAGAAGCGCCGTCAGCAGCTTTGGACCTATGCGGTCTGTCTCTGTCTTTATCTTTGTGTTTTTTCGGAATGTCTGTAGTCAGGTGGCTTACCAAAGCCATATCTGGATAATTGAACAGAGTACCAAAATATTTAGAAGCATAAATAAACCGACAAATAGTTCATTGTTTAAATAAGGCACAAAACTGACAGTTAGGTATGTCGTGGTCAGGGCCTAAGCAAGGAATGCAGTACGAATGAAAATTTTTATGAGGTATTTGCTTTCCACAAGAAATACAATTATTAACTTTTACTGACATCGGGTTAGAGCAAGAAAAAGTTTCCCCAATGGGGTACTTGGCTTTAGTTGAAGACTTCAGTTCTGAAACTCGAAAATGAAAATGTCAGGAGTCAGCCGACCGGCACTTTCGAACTGCTTCTGCTTCGGGCACTGCACAGCATGAAAGACTGATGTAATGGCGTCAGCTGCATGCTTTATACCCCTGACTACCTGACATCATGGAAGATGAGACAGCAACCGACGCAGGACCAAAGACTTTGACAATCAGGCCGACTGAGGGCTGCTGCAAGCAGATAACCCAAATGTGATGACTGCAACAGTGAAACATGAAGAACATCATTAGTAACAAAACGGAATAGGAAGAAAGGAGAGAGAGAAAGAGAGAGAATGTTAAATACTTAATATTATATGTATTTAGAAGAAGTAGATATAGAAAGGAAAAGAGAAAGTTAATAAAGATGATTCACATTACCTTACAGTAAAGAGATTTTCCAGAATCAAATATATTATGATTCATAAAACAAAGCATTTAAAATTAGAAGGAATTTATTCATTTGTCCTTTAGTTTCTTAGTTTTGTTTGCTCCTTCCTTCACACACCATCCAGTTTTTGTTGCCTGTCTCTTCAAACTCTGGGAAGACCATTTCATTTCTTCTATATCTGACAGTATTTTCTTCTTTTGGATAAATTCTATTGCTTCTTGTAGGGAATCAAAGATCTTCACTCCTTCTGGCAAGGTGATTTTTATTCTTGCAGGAAAAAGAATTTAGGTGTAATATTGGCTTTTTTCAAGGACTCAATTAGAGGAACACTCCTTTCTTCTGGATATGACTGTAGAAGAGTAGTCATTGTCAAAACGCATAACTTTTTTCACCCATCTTGATGGGGGAATTAGTCCATGCTGATTTCAGCACTAAGTCCTTCTCTTGTGAGGAAAGAAATCTAACTATTATAGACCTGGGGTTAGATGAACTCAGAGACGAAGATGGATTTGCCAGGGACTGATTGAGCCCTCTCAATTACAAAAGAGAGGGATTCAGGCATGTTTAGTGCTGTTGAAAACCACTTACTGAGGAACTGAATCATGTTAGCACCCTTTCTTTCTCAGCAATTCCATATATTCTTATGTTATTCCTCCTTGATCTACTTTCAAGGTCTTCCAGTTTCTCAATCAGTCTGGTGTTTTGTTTCAAAAAAAATTCCTTGTGATGTTCATTTTCTGTCACTCTAGTATCCAGGTCAGTCACTGTTTCCTCTAAGGCAAGAATCTGTTCAGATGTTTTTACTATTCCATTCAGAAGTTCCAGTTGTTTACTGCATTCTTGTTTGATAATATCCATTTTGTTTTCAAATTTGTCCATTTTTAGCGACAGTTCTTGGATGTTTTGTTATTATAAGATGTAGTTCTTTCTGCACTGCAATCTCCTGGTGTGGGTTCTTCAAGTTGCTCATGTCGAGATCTCCAGTAGAAAACTTCTTGACAGGAATAATTAAAAAATTCTCTTGACTATGTATTAATTTTTAGGAAATAATGAAGAGTCTATGTTACGCTATCTTTTACTATACTTTCAGATTTTTCTAAAAATTAAAGCACATTTCCTGTCAGGATATTAAGATCTAAGCAGAGCTATGGATTTCTGGGTCTATGTTAAATGTTCAAACATCCAAAATTTTAAACATTACATGGTCGAGACCAAATGTTCGACATTTGGATTTTCGAACATCAAATAAAAAAAAAAACTAAAAAAAGAAAATCAGATTTTTAACAGCGTAGGCAGGCCCCCCCCCCCAGACACACCCTACTTATATATACCAACTCCAAGACCGCACTTCAGTGCAGAAAAGGGAAATTCTCCCTATCTGCACAGTACGGCACCATTGAAAGTCAGTCTTCGAACACTTTGGTCTCGACCATGTAACGTTCGAAATTTTGAGCATTTGAAGATTTGTCATAGACCCGTATTCCTGCTGCTATCAGGCTGGCATCTTGGCCACGCCCCAAGAAATATGAGTTTTTTAATTGCAGAAGTTGAAGGAGAAGGATCTAGCCTCAGCACATTTGGGAATGATGAATAAGTGGCATCTTCAGATTTTCTCTTCTAGGGGTCAGCATCTTTGTCCTTGTCCTTAGCTTTTTTCCTGCTTTTCTTACAATCAGAAGCAGATTCTGAGGAAAGATGCCCTTTTAAAATTGACTTGTTTTGTCATTTGGCTAATGCCTGAGCGCAAAGGCATTCCATATTCAGCACTCTTCAGTTAAATGTTCCAACCCCAGGCACATAGACTGTGCGAGTCTCGGGAAAAGATTTTGTTGACAGACTTTGCTCACCTATAAAAGTTCTTCTCTAGTCTACCTATGAAAACAGCACACTAACAGAAATACGAGAAACAGTTTTATCACTGAAAAAATAAAACATTCTACATCTACCATTATAAACTCCTAAGACAGCAAACTAACAATTCAAACCTTTTTTTTTTAATAGATCAAAACTAGAGGGCCTACTGCTCAAACATGAGGGATAATACATCAAAGTGTCATAAAATGTACAGGGAAAGAAAGAAACAAAGCAAGCAGGAATGCTCAAAGGAGCTCACAATTTTATACAAAAAGATAAAAGACTGAAAAGAATAAAAGAAAAAAGTCTGTAAGACTTTTGAATTTTAGAAATAGAGTACATAGCTGAGCAAAGGGCGATTCAGTCTGAATGCTGAAATGACAAGATATCTGAAGGAGGTGAGACTCCAGGTGATGGGAAAAGATCTTAAAAGAGCTCAAAGCATTTAGCAGGGCTGAATCAGATCTGATAAACAGCTTGGTTTCTGTCAATTGGCTCATATTTTTCAGGTTTTCATGCACTGTGTCTAGGTGTGATATAGATATAATTTATGTGTTTCAGTTTTGCCCTACTGTTCAAATATCTGTAATGTTATTAACCTGAAACTAAGATCTTTACATTTAATTCAGTAAGATTTAACCTGGCAGTTTCCTGTCTCATAGGAAGCGGATCTGCACATTAACGAGGAAAACCTGGATTTATTGTGTTCTTTACCTTGGTTATGGTCTTTACCTTAGTTAATTTTTCCACATGTACCAAATGGTTTATTTGCCAGAGGTTAACTTCAGTAGTTTTTCAAATGCTAAAGGGTGCATAAACTAATAAACCTTTTACAGATTGGTTGTCATCATGGATAATCTTAAATCAGATACCAGATGTTTCATGTCCTCATCTGGGTTTAGTTTCATTCTGTTCTTTGACAGAGTATAATCCATACTAATAAAATTCAGAATATTTTGTTGAATAAATCCACACTAATAAAAATACATCTCTTGTAAAGATGTCTTGTTGCCGATGCTGCAAGCATCCTTTTAAATTTATTCTTTTTTTTTCAAGTCTTAGACTATTTGATTATAGCTGTTAGGTAATATAGCACAACTGAAACTCGGTTAAAAAAAAATGTTTACATTTTAACAGCACTAATATTCAGTAAGTCCCATAAGGGAACAGTAAAATTACATTTTTTTAACAAAAAAGTAAACTGTTCTGCATCTATCTGATTAAAAGCTTACATTCTTCTTCATAAGCCATGCTGCAAGACATTGGCATCTTTTCAAGCTTCAGGCTACCTAGCTGATTTCTTAAGCTTCCCTCTGTAAAGCAGTGCTTGAATAACAGAGGCATTCCTTTTTGGCTGTCACAGACATGAAATTTTTGTCTTTTCATTTTGCACACAAATACAAAATACAAATCAGACATAAAATCACAGGATATAGATCACTGTATGGCATACAATTATGTGAAGTACTTGCATATTCAGGTATTAAAGCTACACAAACAAGTTATTTAGATCTGCAGCAATTGTCTGACCACAGGGCCTTAGTGGCAACTGTGAAAGTGCACAAAATATAATTTATGTATTATTTATTTTATTTTACAGTTTATTTACCAGGATAGTCCACTGGGCTGAAGGAGCCCATTTTCAATAGAGTCCTGGGGAAAAAAGCCCCAACAAGGTTAAACAAGTGATAAAGTAATTAGACAAACACACCAACAAAATGTTGCAAAGTATATAACATTTGTAGTATACAATGAAATAAGAGATGTACTAACAAAAGAAAAGTACAAAATGCTTTTACAGGGCAATCAAAGGTATTACCTCTCTCTCTACACACACACACACACACACACACATATATATATATATATATATATATATATATATATATATTTTTATACATACACACACATACACATATGGGTCCCCTTCTAATGGTCGACATTTCAAAATGTCGACATTCATATGGCTGAGATCATATGATCGACATTTGAAATGTCGACCATGGGAAACCGGCATTATGCTACAGTGCGGAATGGAAAGATTTCCACTTCTGCACTGTAGTGTGATCTCGGAGTTGGTATATTTAAGTTATGAGGGGTGTGTGGAGCAGCATTAAGGTAAGTTGGTGCTTTACTCGTATGGTTGAGATTTCAAATGTCGATCATATGGTCTCAGCCATATGAAAGTTGACATTTTGAAATTTCGGCCATATCAAGTAGACACACACATATATATATATATATATATATATATACATACACACACACACACACACACACACACACACACACACACACACATATATATATATATATATATATATTGACATAGTCTACACAAGTGAACTTCTCAAGTCAGATTACAAAACAAACAAGAAACAGAAGAGGGAAATTAATGGCTAATAGGTAGAGTGAAAATATAGTTATAGACGTAAGGAGCATAGATGTAGGTGGAAAATTAGGTAGGAAACTAGACAGTGGGGATCAGAGTTGCGAAAATTGAAAAACAGAGGTAGGTAGGGTGTGCAGAAGTAGAGAGGGATCAGAGTTATGAGAAATTAGTGGAGAGATAGGTAGGATATGGTTAAGTAGAGGAGAGTCAGGAGGGGTGGGAGCAGGAGCATTCCCAGAAGGATGAGAGGTGGGAATCATATTACTTACTGTTTGGTTCTCCTTTATCCTTTGCTGATCTACCAGTTTTCTCTGTATTTAGAGTATGGAACTTGTGCCGGGCCCATTGCATCAGGTGGTCTAAAACCGAAAAGACTGTTTGTGTGCTTAGTTGACTTAAATCAGAAGCACTGTCCTGCAGCCGTCCTGTATGAGGATCTTCATGTTTCAAAACAGCCATCATTTCTGTATAAACCTACAAAAATACTGCAATATATTAGGACAAATCATCTGCACTTTTTTAACTTTTGAAGCTCACATCAGTGCTTGCAGTGCAGGTAAATAAAAAGCACTCACATGAATTCTGAGAAAATGTAGCTCTACCACTGGGGACAAACACACACACGCGCACATATGTACAAGTGCAGACATGCATGTGCACATGTGTGTCTGTGGTCAAAGGCAACTGCACAACATTTGTAAAGGGTTCATATCATAACACCGAACACTGAAAACAGCGAACAGTGTTTCATCGACACATATTCAGCAAACACTGAAAATGTCGAAACCACAGAACAGCGATTTTTTTCCTAGGGAAAGAAATCTCTGTTCCAACCCACCCCTCCCCCAAAAAAAACATTAAACATTTCCAAATGCATACACACATAACCTAACCCTAATTATACCCCCCTAAAAACCAGTAAACAACTAAATACACATATGCACGTAACCCAACCATACAGCTAAAAAAAAAAAAAAAAAACAGTAAACATTTTAAAACATATGCCCTTACCTTAACCTGCATCCTAACCCTAAGGTCAGTAACTGTTGCACAATCACACTCGGGAGCTATACCGGACAAGGGACCACACTACACTCCAGAAAAGGCAAAGCAGTCAAGCAACTTCTTTCCCAGGGAAAGAATTCACTGAACAGCCGCTTCACTGTTTTGCCTGTTTGCCCTAAATGTGTCAAGGAAAACACATTCGACAAAATGCATTTTAGTAGTTCTAATATGAACCCATTTGTAAATGCTTCTACCGCTTGTTCCAAAAACATTCTACTGTAATTATGCAAGTACCTAGCATAAAATAAATTGTGTTTTGTGAAAAAACATTCTGCAGTTTTTAACTGCTGTGATTCTTTTCTAATATCCTTAGCTTTTTTTCTGAAATCACTTCATCTCAAGTCCTCAGGGGTTTGTGCATGCATTCAATCAATACATATCATCATGTAATATATCAGAAGACAAAACAAAAGGGAAGTCTCAGAATTCCTACTCTCCGTGTCTGTGCTCCGTACAGTAAACAAGCGCAACCTGAATAAGACAAAGACTTGAAAATATAGACTTGACACAACTGACTGACTTACAGGAAAAATCAACAGCAGATATTGGATGGAGAGGCCGTCAAACACAAGGGGATGAAAGAAAAGTAATAATGCAGAAGGACTTCTTACATGTCAACTGATATGTTGAACCTGCAACCGTTAAACTTGACTTTGAAAGCCATGCTTAGCGGGTGACTTCTGCAACAAAATCAAAATTAAAATGCCATGAAAAGTCATAACCAGAGGAAGGCCAAAAAATAAGGATTCACAAGGCAAGAGTCCTGAAACTTTAATACACCAAACAGTCCATGCTCCTGGAACTGATGCCCAAGCAACAAATCTTGGCGATATGGCCAAGTGGCCATGGCACAGAAGTCTACTGTGGAGACATTTCTAAAGCAAGTACTGGAAGAGGATATAAAAAGAAGTTATGTTCTTACCATAACGTTCCATGTGAGTTGTTCATCTCGCCTTTTTGTTCTTACACGGTGGGTTCGGAGCCGATCCCTCGGCTCCGAGTCGGCCGCTTTTCAAGCTTAAACTCTCGGAGAAGCTCGAGACACAGTAGATATCCCATGATGCTCTACTGTAAACCCCAGATCTAGTACACTGCACCTGAAGATAGCCTAAAAAAATAAGCACTGCAGTACCTACCTATCTAGGTACCTCTAGATTTGCAGAAAGGAAAACAGTCTGCCTTAAGTAGACAAGCTGACAAGACCAACCAATCCACCAAGACAACCATTCTTCTCACTAGGAGGGGGAAGGAACAACTCACATGTAACGTTATGGTAAGAACATAACTTCTTTATGTGAAGTTGTTCTATCTCGCCGTTTTGTCCCAAGCACCCTAATCCTGGGTGGCGCAAGGGAGATCATTCCTGAGCATAGTGGAACCAAAGGAAGCCCTGTCCCTGGAGGCCCTGTCCACTTTGTAATGAAACGTGTGAGGTTTGGACCAAGTAGCAGCTGCACAGATGATATCCAAGGGTAAACAAGCTGCATGAGCTAATGACGTAGAAACAGCCCGGGTAGAATGGGCTTTGGCATTAGTCGGTAATGGCTGGTTAGTGGAGGAATAAATGAATTTAATGCAATCAGAAAGCCACTTACATAATGTGACTTTGATACCGCAGAACCTTTCCTGTTCTCTGCGTAAGAGACAAAGAGTTAATCAGATTGTCTGAAGTCTTTCGTTCTGTCCAAGTAGAATCTCAATTGTCTGTGAACATCAAGCTTGTGTAACATATATTCCAGTCTGTTGGTATGGTGTCTAAAGTAAGTTGGGAGCTCAATGGACTGATTTAAGTTAGTTTCTGAACAGACCTTGGGAAGAAAGGTAGGATTTGTCCTGAGGGACACCCTATCAGGGTGGAAGATCAAATATGGGGGCCTGGAAGATAAAGCTTGGAGTTCAGAGACCTTACCCGCAGATGTAATGGCTACCAGAAATATTGTTTTCCAAGACAGAAACTTCAAATCACAAGATGACGCGGGTTCGAAGGGGGTAAGTATCAACTGGGATAAAAAAAGATTCAAATTCCAGGGAGAGACAGGGTGTCTGATAGGTGGTCTGAGCTGGTGGGTCCCTTTCAAAAAGGCCTTACATAGTCTGTGGGACATGATGTTAGATCCGGTAAACCCTACATGAAAGTTGGAAATGGCAGCCAATTGAACCCTTATGGTGGCAGCTGCTGCACCATCATAGAACAAGGAGGACAAGAACTCTAATATGGTATGAATAGGCGCAACATATGGGTCAACGTCGTGGTGAGAAGCCCAGTGAACAAATTGTTTCCATTTGCTATTTTATAGCTTCCTGGTAGACAGTTTATGAGAGGAAACTATATTATGTTGGACCACGGGAGACAAATCTTGAGACCTGGCTAATATGGGAATTGGAGCAGCCAAGCTGTCAGTTTTAGGGAGATGAGGGAGGGATAAAGAACTCCCGACGAATGAGTCAGAAGGTCTGGCACTGGGTCCAGAACCCATGGTTCTTCCACTTGATACTTCTGTAGGAATGGGAACCAAATCTGACGAGGCCAAGATGGGGCTATCAGAACAACAGTCTTTCCCAGACTTTTGGCTTTCTGTATGAATTTGGGAATTAGGGGAATTGGCGGGAAGGCATACAGGAGGCCCGGAGGCCAATCGTGTACAAGCGCGTCCCTCGGGTTGCTCTCCGGTGGGGGATAAAGGGCAAAGTAGCTTCTGCATTTGGCATTCATCGGAGATGCAAACAGATCGCAGCAAGGCTGGCCCCCACCTGCGGAAAATCTTGTCCACCACCTGTTGTTTGAGGGACCACTCGTGAGGCAACAGGATGGCCCTGTTCAGTTTGTCTGCTATCACGTTGGATGACCCCGGGATGTGCGCTGCTATCAGAAAGTGCCTGGTGGATACAGCCCACTGCCAAATTCTTAGGGCCTCTCGGCTTAAGGGATACGACCTGGTTCCCCCTTGCTTGTTGATGTACCAGACTACTGACATGTTGTCCGTCTGAATTGCAATTGTCCCTGGAGGAAGACAGTCGTGAAAGTGTTGCAATGCCAGGAACACCACTCTCAGCTCCAGAACATTTATATGCAAATGTGATTCCATGCTTGACCAAGTACCTTGGACAGTCTTTGCCTGAAATAGCCCCCCCCCACCCTATCAGGGAAGCGTCCGTGGTCACTGTGGCTGTGGGTTGGGGAAGAACAAGGAGACATCAGACTACTATCTGGTCGCTGTTCAGCCACCAATTGAGATCCTTCTTGCAAAGATTTGTTAACAGAATCTCGTGCGACATGGGCAGTTGTTGGTAAGACCATTGTGTGAAGAGTAACCACTGGAGTATCTGCATGTGCATGCGCCCCAACGGGACTGCTATTAGCGTGGCTGCCATTGTGCCTAATAGCTTCAGTATCTGGGACACAGGAGCTTTGTTCTGGGTCAACAGACTGGAAAACTGACTTCTTAGGGATAAGATTCTTGTTTGAGGCAACCTGATCCTTGAATCGACAGTGTCTAGCTCTGCTCCTATAAAGGTAATACGCTGAGAGGGCGATAACGCAGATTTTTCGAAGTTTAAGGTTATGCCCAACTGGGAACACAGGCTGATAGTGTAGTCTCTTGCCTGAATTAGTTGATGCCTGGAGGTGGCGGTGAGGAGCCAGTCATCCAGATATGGAAACACCCGGAATCCTAAGCATCTCAGGTGAGCCGTGACCACTGCCATACATTTGGTGAACACTCTGGGGGCTGTGGTGAGACCAAAGGGCAGGGCTCTGAATTGGTAATGACTGGCTCCCAGCCAGAAACACAAGTGATCTCTGGATGATCTGGCCATTTTGATGTGGTAGTAAGCATCCTTGAGATCTATAGAGCACTTCCAATCGCCCGTTTCTAGGAACGGAAGTATCGATTGAAGCGTGACCATCCGGAACTCTTCCTTCTTGATGAAGGTGTTGAGTTTGCTGAGGTCTAATATGGGCCTCCAGTCCCCTGTTTTCTTTGGAACTAAAAAGAACCTTGAGTAAATTCCGGATCCTATCTGGTCCGCCAGGACTAGATGAATGACTCTTTTGTCTAGCAGGTTTTGAATCTCTATGGCTGCTAGTTTTCGCAGACTGGGTGGAACGTCTGGAATACTTGTACACATGGGAGGGAATTTTGTAAAGGGGATGTAGTAACCCCTGGAAATGATGCTTTTTACCCAAGAATCCGTTGTAATGTTTAGCCAGAGAAGGACAGCCGGGCTTCCTTTCAGGAACACTGATAGGGCCTTACCAGAGAACTGCTCCCTGTCACCCTGATTTTGCGGACCCCCTCTACCCTTTGGATGGCGTCTTCCGTTTTTACCCCCTCCTCTGCCCCTAGAGGGGGTATCTGTAGGTGTGTTCTGGAAAGCTCCTTGGGGCTTTCGAAACCACATTTTTCCACTTCGTTGCCCTTTGGGGTACGGTCTAGTTGAAGTGGAAAAATGGACTCCTACAGCAGACAGAGTCTTTCCTTCTTGTTCACACCTAGTAAGCATCTCCTTAACTTTAGGCCCGAACAAGGCGGAACCATCGAATGGGGTATTGACGAAGGAAGACTTGAAGGCTTCCGCAAAGGAGCAAAGGTGCATCCAGGACTGTCTCCGAAGTGCTATCGCTGAACCTGCCACCCTACTCGATCCATCGGCGGCATAAGA
Organism: Protopterus annectens; assembly: GCF_019279795.1. Lineage (NCBI taxonomy): Eukaryota > Metazoa > Chordata > Ceratodontiformes > Protopteridae > Protopterus > Protopterus annectens. The sequence goes on from NC_056735.1 coordinate 1,172,194,281, forward strand.
AATGAGCCGCATGGATAAGTTGACTATAGAATTGAGGGTGTTGAGTTGTGCTGTCACTTTCTCAGAAACTGCATCAGCTGTGTTACCCTGTAGAGTATCTCCCAGCTCTTTAAGGAGATCTCGTTGAAGGTGGGTAAAATGGGTCAGGTAGTTGAGCGATCTCATGGAAAATGCAGCAGAACTAAATATGCGTTTCCCATACCTGTCCATTGTCCTAGAATCCCTATTAGGAGGATGGACAGAAGAAGAGGTTTCTGACATCTCTTTCTTGGTGGCTGCCGCCACCACCATGGCATCAAATGGGACTCCCTTGGTAAGTAAGGCCTTGTCAGCAGGGAAAGTAATGAACCTGTTGGGCCTCCGAGGGACCGGTTCCACTGAATCAGGGGACTCCCACGCCCTTCAAGCAACCAGAACCATTAGTTCGTCGAAGGGAGGAGTAACCCAGGAGGTGGATGGTTGAGACCCAAAGGCAAGTAGGGGCAAGGGACTGCCAACCACCCCTCTGCCTTAAGATCGCCAATATGTCTGCAAATGAGACATTCTCTGAGGGGGATCGTGGGGACCCTTCTGATTCCTCCAAGTCGGTATCCAATGTCAGGGATTCCTGTGGGGAATCCAACTGCCTCCTTTTGCACAGTCTCTTCCTAGGTACTTCATCAGTGGGAGTGCCCGCTGAAGTCCCTGCAGAGGAGGGGCCGACCAATGGGGATACCTGAGGCTCTGGGTCTCGACGCTTGGTAGGGACCTGTGGGGAAGAGACAGAACGAGGCCCTTTAGGGGGAGGGGAAGAAAGATCCGAGGAGGTAGTGGTCTTAGAAGACATGACCTTCCTCATGGCATTGAAGGCACCAGAATCCCAGTCCGAGAAGTCTGTCGGCTCCGGAGAGGCTGGCAGTCCTCCCCGAGCCAAGACCCTGCTCTCCAAATCCAGGGGACAGAGCTGAACCCACCTGCGCCGAAGCCCCGAGGGGAAGGGTCGGAACCAAAGTCTTGGTCCGACTCTCCACCCCGGAGCCAGCGAGGGAGTGTCGGCTCCGAGACTCCCCGGTTGGAACAGAGGAGATCAAGGTCGAAGGAGCTGGATCGAACCTCGGCTCCGAGGGCTCTACCAACATCGGTTCTCCCTGCCCTGGCTCCGAGAGTTCGATTGGCTTCGAAGGAGGAGGAGTAGAAAGTAGGACTGGAATTTCAGGCTTCGAAGCAGAGTGGCTCGAAGCGGAAAACATTTTGGCCAGGGCCGGGTTCTCTAGCAATCTTTTAACCACGCGGTCCAGGTCCACATCAGATAACCTCAAAGAATGGGTCGAGGGATGGGTCGAAGGGGCCGAAGACGGCACCGATTGAAGAATCGGAGACTGAGGAGTCTCCAACACCGGATCCACAACTGGGCTCTGAGGTAAAGGATCGGTACATGGCTCCAAGGCCTGTGGAGCCAATGATCGAACCATGCTAGAGGAGCTCGGAGCTGAGGACTTGGGCTCCGAGGACCCCTTGGATGACTTCGACCCCTTCGAAGCCTTGGAAGAAAGGTCTGTCTTGTCCAGCGCAGCCTGAAAATCAGACTTCAGGAGTCCCCTATCCACCAGCTTCCTGTGCCTTTCCAGAAGAACCCTGGCGCTAAAGGAGTGGCAGATAGAGCACACTTCCTGCAAATGAACAGATCCTAAACAGTACACACAGGTGGAGTGGTTGTCCGTCACAGACATTTTTTGGCCACACTTCACACCTGTTGAAGCCAGACTTTTGCTTCTCAGACATTTTAGAAGAAAGAGAGGAAATATATATATATATATATATATATATATATATAGATATATATATATATATATATATAGATATATATATATAGATATATATATATAAGTTCAGATCCCTGAACTCAAAACTTTGAGTATTAAACACAAATGTTATTCAACTATTTTTATAAGTTTAACTCTCTACAGAACTAGCTAATTTCTAACTAATCTAACTAAATTTAACTACCACTAATAAAATTAGCACACAAAGGAGCTGACAGATCCCTGTCACGCCCAAAAAACTAAGAAAGGCCTAGAACAAACAGCCGATAAGAAAACACACCAAAAGTATTCTAATCTACACGCTAAGTCTAACTAAACTAAATACTATAACACTTTAAGAGAAAATATTTTTCAAAATATTTCTAAATATAGAAAAAAATAACACTGGCCCGAGCTTCCTCTGACGAGTCTGTAGATCCGTTGCAGCGGCAAACTAGATCTGGGGTTTACAGTAGAGCATCATGGGATATATACTGTGTCTCAAGCTTCTCTGAGAGTTTGAGCTTGAAAAGCGGCCGACTCGGAGCCGAGGGATCGGCTCCGAACGCATGTGTAAGAACAAAACGGCGAGATAGAACAACTTCACATCAGTATTTTAGTAGTCTTTTGGCCATGGCATTTACTAATGGATGGTTTGTTGTCTAATGGTAAAAGGCATGTCAGTCGGTATTTTATCTGGAAAGGAATTGTTTAACCTGTGCAAGCCCTTCCTTATGCACAGTGAATGACAACAACATCTCTGTCTCCCTGAACTCATGCTCTCGCTCTGCAGGTACGACATGAACTGGTGTTGCACATCTCCTATTTCCTTCTCTCTGTTTCTGTCCTGGACAGGAAACAGGGAATACACTGACTTAGTAATATTTCTGACATCATTTCTAGTAGGAAATGTAGGTCACTTTTAAGAGACAACTGATGACTGAGAAATGTTTGCTCCTTTCATGTTACAGATGGTTCCTTACAGATATGGGCCATCTGCTCAGAGATTCTGCAGATGCATTTAATGGCAATAAAATACTCAGTCTTCCAAGAGATTAAATTTGTAGACAGTGAGCGAACTGTATGAGCACAGGACAGACCAGACTGCTCATCATAAAATTCCTTCTTCAAAGGCAGGTGAAGATATAGAATGCATTTAAGGATTCTCATTCACAGATGCTTGAGCACGCACTCTGACTGTAGATCAAAAGCCTGATATACAACTATCTAAGACAGGACAAGACAACCAACAAAAACGTTTCTATCCATTGAGTGGAGATGCGAAACCTATTTGTAAGTAGCTCAGATGGATGTAAAAGATCCTACTGCACTTAATGTGAAGAGCAGGGGAAGTTGCAGTCTCCTGGCCAAATTTAACCTAGTCATTATTACTACCATCTTGGGTAACCCCTGAAAAAGAGGCTACAAGCCAGGTGAGACTAACCTGGTCAACAAAGTGTAAATAAATTAAAACAAACAAATGAGGAAGAAGACAGAGGAAGAATTAAATTACAAGCCCTTGTTTCATATGGGTAAATACTTCAGTGTCTGAATAACCTCTGAGAACAGCTTAGCTTTTTTGGGAGGAGAGGGAAGTACAGACTTGCTTCTCTTTTTTTGAAAAGAACAGTAGCTTTATTGTCTCTTTTGGACCTGCTTGGTGGATTGGCTGCTGCCTGTTTTTCAAATCTGAATGAGGACAGTTGCACAGCCCTTGTTCCATGCGGGTAAGGATCAGATGAGATAAGCACAATGTTCTGATACTAATAGTATACTTGCTAGACACCATCCACAGTCTGATTTCTCCTCTCTGCTATAAAAGTAATAAAGATCCAACAAGAAAATGAGCTGGAAGAGGCACCACCTGCACTACTCACTTGTCTTCTGCACACAGCTGCACTAACCAGGTACCTCCCAGCGAACTCGCACAAGTAAACTTGTTCATGACCACCAATCTGATTAAAGGCAAGCACTCAGTTTCACTGAAGTTACCTTCAAGAGAATCTTGATTCTAACAAAATGTAAATGTTCTTTTTACTGACTTTAACTCTAACATATACTCAACTTTTCTACTAAAGGAAAGCACTCTGCTCCCAAGTCCGCTACATTAATTATCACGTACTGCCTGCTGTCTGCTAATGTACAGCTTTGGTTGTTCAGTTGTTACTGCATGATTACCATTTTTTAATAGTTATTGCTATTAGATTTCCACTTTTTTACCTCTGTATTTTCTTATACAGATGCACACACTCCCAGTTACATTAACAAAGCTATTTTAGTTTCTGCCAAAGTTAACTTCCACTTAGGATTTTGCTGTTAGTAACTGTTTCCAAATGAACTGGTCTCACAAGAACATAACACATGTATGAGGTTGATTACGGACATCTTTACACAGTAACCTGTTCAGTGTTGTGATTAACTGCTTCCATCTGAGTTGGTACTACAAGTACAGTTGTGTAAAATTTTACAACAACATTAGATATCCTCCTCTTCACTGTTGCAATATTCCCTACATAAGGGATCTCCTGCCAAGGATAGCCCAATGTCCAGCCAATATATCAAAGCCTTTAGAGTTTACAGGTGTTGTACATCCCTGTCCAAGGCGTAGGGCATGAAGGTGATGTATGGCCACACACACTTCAGAACTGAAAAGCCCCAGGAGAAACAGAATGTCCTTAGGGACCACGAGGACCATGTGCATCCAAAAAGAGGAAAAAAAAAAGAAGCTGTGGCCAAGAAGGCAAACGGTACAGGGCAGAAAAGAGGGGGCAGGAGGCAGCCAGATTTTACATAACTGTATCATGTCCTTCCATATCATTGTTACAGTATTCCTTACTTAAGACAGAGTACAAAAGCTCAAGAGGAAACGTGGAAGGAAGGAAGGTACTGAACATCCCTTTGTAAACTCATGAAATAGCTCTGCGAAAGCCAGCTCTTGCTCTGGAAATAACATCCAATTTATGAATGCTTAGTGAAGGAATGGACAGAAGTCCAAGTAGCAGCCTCAAGGATGGAACTGGTATCCAGTCAAGGCAAAGAACAGTTGTGTACACTTACCATAAATGTAGATGTTCGAATGTATTCACTTTTGCAGTCATCACCCTTGGGTTATCTGCCTGCAGGTAGCCCTCAGTCGGCCCGAAAACCAGAGACTTAGTATTTCTGCGTCGGTTGCTGTCACTTCAGGACTGTCATCAGGTCATCAGGGGTATAAAAACAGGGAGCCGATGCCATTACATCAATTTTTCTTGCCCCAAATATCAGGAGCCCCCAAAAAGGGAGCCAAGTTATGGTGGAAAAAACACCACCAGTAAAAAGTAAATACCAATAGTCCTGTAAGGGGTGAGTAATATATTTAAAGAAGGAGAGAGAGAGAGAGAAGGGGGCTGGAGGAAGGGAAACCAGGACTGCAACAATGAATACACTCGGACATCTACATTTATGGTAAGTGTACACAACTGTACTATGTTCTTTGTGTTTCACTGTTGCAGTCATCACAATTGGGTTGATTCCCAAAGCTGAAGAATGGGTGGAGGCAGTCAAGAAGACTTGGGGCTGGCTAGTATGCCCTGCAGGACTGCTGTAGCGAAACCTGCCCTGGATCTGGAAAAGATAGGCAGGTGGTAATGCTTGGTGAAGGTATGAACAGAGCTCCAGGTAGCAGCTTCCAGAATGTCCCTGGTAGGGATTCCCCTGAGGAATGCTGTAGAGGTAGAGGTTGCCCTGGTGGAATGTGTTCTGACCCCCTGAGGGGTTGGTCTCCCATGGTGTTTTTAACAGAAATGGATACAGTGTGCTATCCATTTGGAAATAGATTGTTTAGATATGGCCTCGCCCTCTGCCCCTGGTGCAAAGCTGAGTAGTAGCTGGTCAGATTTTCTGAAGGGCTTAGTCCTGTCAAGGTAGAATCTGAGCTGTCTGTGCACGTCTAAAAAGTGTAGGATCCTTTCCCCTTTATTTTGAGGATTGGGAAAGAAGGTTGGCAAACTGATAGATTGGTTGAGAGCTACACTGGCCACCACATTAGACATAAAAGTAGGGTTAGTTCTGAGGGAGACCCCGTCAGCATGAAAAATAATGAAGGGTTAGCTGAAGTGATGGCCAGAAGCAAGGTTGTTTTCCAAAAGAGGAATTTTAACTCTGCTGACGCTGCAGGTTCAAGGGGGGGGGGGGTGAGCTTTTCCATTACAAAGTTAAGGTCCCAAGCAGGGGTGGGTGCTCTCCTTGGTGGCCTTAAATTGTTGGCCTCTCTCAGGAACGGTTTGATGAGAGGGTGAGAGAAGAGAGGTGGCTTGATGTTGTAATGAGCTGAGATGGCAGAGGCATGGATCTTACTGGACAAGAAGGAAAGGCCTCTGTGGAGTAGATCTGCTAGGTAATCCAGGATTAGAGGTAAGGAGGGCAGAGCAGTGTCCACTCCTTTAGGCTGAATCCAGGAACAATACTTTTCCACTTATCAGCCTAGGATTTCCTTGTACTGGGTCATATGGCTTCCAAAATGATGTCTATTACCTGCTTGCTTAGGCTGGTCACTGGGGGAGAATTCAAGGAATAAGCCAGGCTGCAAGGTTCAGGGTTTGCAGTTGCGGATGCAGGATCTGTCTCTCCTGCTGAGTGAGGAGGGTTGGGATCTGAGATAGATGCCATGGTGGCACCGGTGACAGGCTGCGCAGTAGTGGGAACCAGTGCTGGCGTGGCCAGTCTGGAGCAATCAGGATTGCCCTTGGTCTGTCCTGTCTTATCTTCAGTAGTATCCTTGATAAAAGGGGCAGAGGGGGAAAGGCATAAATTGAAAGGTTTACCCACTGGAAGGATAGGGTATCCACTTTCCATGCTCTGCTGTGTGGTGTCCTGGTGCAGAATTTACTGATCTGGTGATTGTAGTGGTAGGCAAAAAGGTTTACCTCTGGTATCCCCCATTCCTGGGTTAACAGGCTGAAAGTGCTGGGATTTATTTGCCACTCGTGTGGGTCTAGGAGAATTCTGCTTAAGTCGTCTGCCAGAGAGTTTTGTTTGCCTGGCAGGAATTGAGCTTGCAGATGGATCTGCATGTCCAATGCTGTGTTCCACAGTGTTATGGCTAGCCTGTAGAGTGGTTAAGAGTGGGTTCCCCCTGCTTGTTGATGTACCACATAATCGTGGTGTTGTCTGTTTTTATTAGGAGGGGTCCAGGTGAGAGAAGGGATATGAAAGTTGTCAGAGCGTGCTGAACAGCTAGCATCTCTTTTTGTTGATGTTCAGATTAATTTGACTTGGGCTCCAGTGGCCCTGAATGCACTTGTCTCCCAGATGTACCCCCCAGGCATAGTCTGATGCATCTGTGGTTAGGGTCTGGGCAGCATGGAGTTGTGTAAAGGGAAGCCCCTTGTTGTGGTTGCATGCTGCTGCCCACCACAGAAACTCTGTTCTTAGACAAGGTATGACAGTTATGGTGGTTTCCAGGTCCTGAGAATGCTGGCACCAAAGACTTTTTAAGTACCACTGAAGTTTCCTCATATGCAGTCTGGCATATGGAATTAGTAGAATGCAAGAGGCCATGAACTCTAGAGCCTGCAGGATTTTCCTTGCGGATAGCTGGGATCTAGTGGCCATTTGAGTGAAGTAGCCTGTTAAGATAGGCTTGTTTTTCTGGAGTAAGAAATGCCACCTGGGAGGTTGTGTCAAGCTTGCTCCCAGGAATACAATCTTTTGACTGGGTACTAGTTTTGATTTCTTTTCGTTGATGGTGTACCACAGGGAAGTTAGAAAGTTCTTTACAAATGTCAGGTGCTGCAACAGCTTTTCCTGACTGTCTGCCTGAATGAGGCAATCATCCAAGTAAGGGCATATTTGAATGTTTCCCTGTCTGCAATAGGCAATGGCTGGAGCCAGGCATTTTGGGAAGACTCTGGGAGCAGTGGATAAGCCAAAGGGAAGTGCAGAGAACCGATAATGCATAGATCCTGTCCTGAAACATAGATATTTCCTGCATGATTCCCTGATAGGGAAGTGCAGATAGGCTTCTTTTATATCTAGGGTGACTAGCCAGGCCTCTTTGGACAGCATATGAAGAAGCTGCTGAAGGGTGAGCATTTTGAATTTTGGTACCACCAGGAAGGTGTTTAGAATGGAAAGATCTAGGAATGGTCGCCAAGGGCCCTCTTTTCTAGGTACCAGGAAAAGTCTGGAATAAAACCCTTGACCTTTCTGTTCTGCAGGAACAGGCTGAATTGCCCTTGTGGAGAACAGGGATTGAATTTGTTTTTGTGCCTCTGCCCACTGGTTTGGAGGAAGGTCTGGGAACACTTTCGGGGTTGGCAGTGTGTGGAAGTAGAATTTGTACCCCTGGGATACAATGTTGAGGACCCATCGGTCTTTGGTGATGGAGGTCCAGGTTTTTCATGGTGGGCAAGTTTTCCTCCTAGGGGCACGAGCAATTGGGCAGAGGTGAGGAGTGGGGTTGACAAGTCATTGTGAATTCTTTCCGTAAGGGGGTGGGCTTAGCACTCCTTGTTTTAGAAGTGGAGGTACTCCATTGCTTAGATCTCTGCATACCCTGAGACTGTAATCTGGGGGTCTAGTTTGAGATGGCCTTGAGGGGGCTGGAAAGGACCAATGTTTCGAGGGTCAATGCCTGCTGTATCTTGGAGGCTGACCTGCAAAAAATATTTGCCTGTCTGCATAGACTTAGCTTTTTCTTACATCTTTTTTGAACCTCTTCTGCTTTGGTGCCAAACAAACTGTCTTTATTCAAAGGAATGTCTAGTAACTTTGATTTGACATGGTCTGGCAAGGTCTGTTCCTTAAGCCAAGCATGCCTTCTCAGTACAGAACCGGTGACTGCTGCCCTGCAAGATGCTTCTAGGGCATCAAACCCACATTGCAAGGTATGCTTGCTGACTTGGTTTACAGAATGCATAAGCTCCTGTAATTCTTTATTTTCTGCACAGTCTGTAAAGGTAGATAATTTTTGCTTAAGTTCCATAACATGGTATTTCAGCATGTGAAACTGGCAAATTCAGTGCCCTAATAGCTAGAGTTGCAAAGGTGCATACTTTGTACCCCATCTGTCTAAAGCTTGAGAATCCTTTTCTGAAGAGGTGGGATTCCTAGCTGTAGTTGCCTTTACACCTTTAGGCCCTTGGGAAATGACCTCTGGGTCAGCAGTAGGATTTTTGAAAATAAATTTGTGAGAGTCGGAGACTCTGTAGTACCTGTCTGGTTTCCTTCATCCACAACATCCTGAACAGGAGAGATAGCTAAGGGTCTGAGCTGTGGTAAATCAAAAAATTCTCTTAGTCTCCTTTTGGACTGAGGATAATCCTGGCATTCCCAGTGGAAATGCTCTCTTAAAGTATGAAGGGTTTCACCAAAAGAAAAATCCTCTGGAGGGAAAGCAGAGGGAATGGATTCCTCTACATATGAATCCTCATAAGCAGATAAAGGCATGTCTTCATATTCATCGGATTCTTGGTCAGTTGAAGCTGCTGGGGAGAAGTCCCTTTTTCTCTTAGCAGGAGAAGGCTGGCTTCCCCTAATCAGCATGATCAGGTCTTCTGCCATTTTAAGCATTTGAGACTGTGGCAAGGAAGCAGGTGCTTGAGATTGAGTCATCGTTTTTTTAGGCATAGCTCATACTCTTGGCCTTAGAAACTCGGTAGTTTTAGACAAAACTGAAGACGCGAAATAAGTTGTTGGTTTGTGTAGAGTATCGGTAATGCGAAGAACTTCCTCAGAAGCCGGTGCCTGCTCAGCAGCTCCGGAGCCATCCAAGGTAGAGACATCTGCAGGTTCCGTAGTCAGAGAAGAGTCTCACGGCATACTGGACTCCGAACGGGTCTCAGTAGTGGCCAGCAAATCCATCAAAACGGGCATCAGGGCCTGCGAAAGTGCCTCACTGAGTACCGACAAACTGGCGACTAGCTTAACGGAAGCATCGTCGGCAGTTTTGGACCTGTGTGGTCTGTCTCTGTCTTTATCCTTATGGTTTTTCTGAAGATCGGTAGTCAGATGGCTTACCAAAGCCATTTTAGAATACAGAAATCGATAGCGAAAGTATTTAGCAACAATAAGGGCCCGTCGACGAATAGTTTGGGCGATGAACAAAGTACAAAACCGACAGCAAGGAACATCGTGGTCTGGGCCTAAACAGGTGATGCAGTAAGAATGGAAATCTCAGTGTGGTATTTACTTTCCACAGGCGAGACAATTGTTAACTTTTTCTGACATCAGTTAGAGCAAGAAAAAAGGATCCCCAACGGGGTACTTAGCTTTAGAAGACTTCAGGATGATTCAATTCAGAAATGAAAACTCAGAGGCAGACTGGCACTCGTGCAAACTGCTTCTGCTTCGGGCTCCTCGGCACGAAAGACAGATATAATGGCGTCGGCTGCCTGTTTTTATACCCCTGATGACCTGACGTCAGTCCTGGAGCGACAGCAACCGATGCAAAAATACTAAGTCTCTGGTATTCGGGCCAACTGAGGACTACCTGCAGGCAGATAACCCAAGTGTGATGATTGCAACAGTGAAACACGAAGAATATCAGCTCTGGTAGAATGAGCATTTGCAGAAGAGGAAAAACAGTTACTACAAAAAAGAATAAGAAAAAGAAATGAAGTTAGAAATCTAGGAAGAGACAATTTGTTTAGAAACTGCCAAGCCCAAAGACCTGGGATAAAAGGAAACAAAAAGTTGCACAGATTTGCAAATAACCTTAGTCTTACCCAAATAATATCTGAGCTGTTTATACAAATTCAAGGTGTGAAGAACCACTTCACAGGTAGACTGCTGGGAAGGTAAAAAGGATGACAAATTAAGAGACTGATTAAGAGACAACTCATTGACCAGCTTGGGCATAAAAGGATTATTACAGACACCCTGTCCTTGTGAAAAACTAAAAAAGGGAGGAACCGACATAAGAGCCTGAAGGTCAGACACTCTCTTAGCTGAAGTATGGGCCAAAAGAAGTAGTCTTCCAAGTACAATGTTGTAAGGAAGATGAAGCGGCAGGCTCAAAAGAAGCCCGAGTCAATTTTTCAAGAACAAAATTGAGGTCTCAGGAAGGTGAAACAGACTTCTTGGGAGGCCTGATATGAAGGACACTTTTAAGAAATTGTTTGAATTCAAACCTAGAGGCCAGAGGATGAGTTAAGGGCAGACAAGTAGAAACTGCTGATCAGTTTTAAATGAAGAATATGCCAACCCTGCATGGAGCAGATCACACACATAAGAGAGAACCAGCGGAATCTCCACTGAAAAGTTATCCTGGTTACGAAAGAGGCACCAGACAGAAAATCTATTCCATAAGGACAAATATGATCTCCTGGTAGTGGGTTTCCTGGCCTCCTGCAGGATCCAAAGCATGTCCTCAGAAAAGAAGTGCCTAAAAGGGATCAAAACCCTATCACCCATAGCATCAGTCGAAGAGTAGACAAGTCAGGATGGATAACAGACCCCTTGTCTTGTGTGAGAAGGTCAATCTGATGAGGTAACTTGAGGTAATTGCCCCTGGCCAGGTGAAAAAAAATAAAGAGGGAAGCAATGCTGTCTGGGCCGAAAGGGAGTCACCAGCAAGATTTTGGGGGAGTCTTGCCTGATCTTCTGCAGGACCCTCGGAAGCAGAGGAAGGGGAGGGAAGGTGTACAGAAATATCCCCTTCTAAGGAAAAGACAGGGCATCCACCTTCCAAGCCACAGGACTTGGGACACTGGAACAGAATAGAGGAAGTTGTCTGTTCAAAGGGGAGGCAAAAAGATCTACCTGAGGAATACCCTACTGATGGAAAATGTCCATAAACGCATCTCTGTGAAGCAGCCATTCATGAGCCTGTGTGCTGCACCTGCTCAGAGAGTCTTCCACTATGTTTGGCTCTGAACGAATGTAGATAACAATAGTCACTTGATACTGGACAGCTAGATCACAGACCTACAGACCAAGCCTGCAAAGAAGTTAGGATCGTGTCCCTCCTTGCTTACTGACATACCACATCACTGTGGTACTGTCTGTTAAAACTTTGTGGAGCATTTGAAGAAAGAGGGAATGAAAGGTCTGAAGAGCTAAGAAAGCCCTCATCTCCTTGGTGTTGATGTGGTCTAATCTTTAATGAAGAGACCAGTGACCCCAGACCTTGACAAAACTGAAGGATGTTCTCTACCCCTTGTCTGAGGAATCCAAAAAGAGCTCTTGAGATGGGACTGGAGGTTGGAAAGGAAGCCCTGGGTTGAGAGAAAGATGAATCCACTACCAGGGAAAGAAAAGAGGAAAGATTTGGAGCACTTTTGCAAGGAAGAGTGGGCAAATACTGCCAAGTGTGGATGGGCCATGCTGATTAGACTCCTACCCAAAAAGACTGAATGCTGTAATTAAATCAAAAGGTGCTTCAACAAAGTATTAGTTTAAGGATGTGCACACACAACAAAGTATTATTTTAAGGGTGCACACGGTTATGCAACCAGTGTATTGTATGCTTTTTATTTTTTATATTTTTTCCCCTAACAGATTTATTTTTCAATTGAATTGTATAGGTTGTAGGTCACATTAAAGGTGGGAAAAGTTGTGAAATGATTTATTGTGGTCTCATTTTTTTAGATCACAAAAACCTGGCATTTTAACAGGGGTGTGTACAATATTTCCATCCACTGTACCAGAAATGCCTGAAGAAGGGGGAACAAATACTGAAGGTATAACATCTGAAAACATGGAAGCTTTAGAAAACCGCTCAGCTGAGAAAGATCCAAAATTGGTCTCCAAATGCCTTCCTTCCTGGGGACCAGAAACATTCTGGAATAAAAACCCTTCCTTCCCTGGACAGGAGAGAAAACTTGAATGGTTCCCTGGGCCAAAAGAGCATTAAGCACAACTGGAAAGAAAAGAAGCTCTTCCTGAGGAGATTGTTGGATGCCAAGAAAGGGAGGAAGAGATTTCCGCAGCATAAAATACCCCTGGTGGATGATGAACAGAACCCAAGAGTCCTGTGTAACCCTTAATCAATTTGGAAGGGGCAGGGGAACCTGGCAGAGGGAAAAGAAAAGCAAAATGTCAGATGGAACTTGGCTTGTCCTGAAAAGGAGGTTTTCTGAGACATAGGGCTCTGCGTAAACTTAGCTACAGTAACACACCAGGAATCTTTTTTACCTTTGGGTGGAGGGCATGACTGTCTGCGAACGAAAGCAGATTAGGAAGAATTCCTCTGAAACTTAGGGACAGGGAAATGAAAATATGTTTCAACTCCTGTAAGGCCTTGCCCTTATCCTGGAGGGATTTAAAAAGTTCAGCAGCAGCAACAGCAGAGCCAAAGAGAGTTTTACTATCAAGAGGAACATCTAATAAAAAGCAACGTCTTTTGGCTTTTCCTGGTTATGTGTTGGCACAGAGAATTACTTTTAGTAACCACGTCAAATGCTATGCGGTCTTGGGACGCCAAAAATCCAAGCATCAGTTCTTACCTAAGAAACGATAGCTGAAGACCATATAGTGTAAAAATCCAAAATTTAATAAAAAAACAAATGGTAAAAAAGTTAAGCGCTTTCACCCGTTCCAACCATAAGCTTCATCAGAACTTTTAGTTATGTACTTACCATAATGATAGATGTATGTGATCCATCTCGCCTACATTCATAACTGATCAGCTCCGACTCGGCCGATACACTAGCACAAAGTCTCTCATTGGCTGGGCTAACCCCTTATATCCCAGGATACACCACGCCCAAACCCCCAGATCTTGTTTGCCCCACAACAACTCACCCACATGTGCCAAACCGACTGCACAACAGTGTTTCCTCCAGATCCAACAGGTAGGGGGAAGGAGGGCGGGTACGTAAGAATGTAGGCGAGATGGATCACATACATCTATTGTTATGGTAAGTACATAACTAAAAGATGTAATGAGATCCTATCTTGCCTACATTCATAACTGATGGGACAGCGTCCCTAGCACCTAGATCCTGGGAGGCTCACTGGAAAACACTCCTGAGCACTGTGGAACCAAAGGACGCCCGACCCCTAGAGGCCACGTCCAGTTTATAATGAGAAATAAATGTATGTGGAGAAGCCCAAGTGGCCACTGCACATATCTCATGCACAGACAGTCTGGCGTGGAAAGCCACTGAAGTTGCCATAGCCCTAGTAGAATGCGCTCTAACTGGAAGTGGAAGGTCCCTTCCTGTTGCTGCATAAATAAATGAAACACAATCCCTAATCCACCTAGCGATAGTGGTCTTAGTTACTGCTTTGCCAATCCTGTTATCTGCAAAGGCCACAAACAACTGGTCTGATTTCCTCTGCTGCTGTGTCCTATCCAAGTAAAACATCAGTTGTCTATGCACATCCAACTGATGAAGTCTGTATTCTGCCTTGTTGGAAAATTTCGGAAAGAAAACTGGTAGCTCTACAGATTGCTGCAGACAAAGAGCAGTAGAAACATTTGGAAGAAATGACAGATTTGTGAAAGATCAGATAAGGAGGCTTGACAGAAAGGGCTTGAAGCTCCGAAACCCTTCTGGCTGAAGTAATAGCTACCAAGAAGGTAGTCTTCCAAGATAAGAACTTTTGTTCATAAGTGGCTGCCGGCTCGAAGGGATGAGACGTCAAGGCTCCTAAAACTACATTCAAATCCCATGGCAAAACAGGTTGCAACACCGGGGGGGCAAAGCAACCAAGCTCCCTTGAGAAAGACCTTACACAACTTATGACTCATGACTCATGAGTGAAGGCTCAAAGGCAACATGTTAATTAGAAATCGCTGCCAATTGGACTTTAAGCGTGGAGACAGCGGAACCCTGTCTAAAAAGAGTTGGCAAAAAATCTAATACTGCCAACACTGGAGCTGTCAGAGGGTCAAGGTTGTGCCGCTGGGCCCAAATGGCAAACCTTTTCCATTTATTAGAATATATCTCCTTAGTGGAAGCTCTGTGAGAAGAAGACAGAATCCGGACCACCTCAGGCGAAAGGATATGCTGTCTGACTAAGGTCAGAAGTGGAGCAGCCAAGCCACTAGCTTGAGAGTTCGGAGTGATGGATGGGCCTGACCCGACTGAAGAGTCAGGAGGTCTGGAAATGGGTCCAGAATCCAAGGATCCTTCACTGCATACTTCCGAAGGAAGGGAAACCAAACTTGGCGGGGCCAGTGTGGTGCGATCAAAATCATGCTGCTTCCCAAGCAGATCGCCTTCTGAATCACCTTTGGCAGTAGAGGGACCGGAGGGAAGGCGTAGAGCAGACCGGAAGGCCAATTGTGGACTAGAGCGTCCCTGGGTGACTCACCCTGGGGGGGATCAGGGAGAAGAAATTGCTGCACTTCACATTCCAGGGGCTGGCGAAAAGGTCGCAGCAGGGGAACCCCCACTTGGAGAAGATCCGAGCCGCTACTTGGTCGTTCAGGGACCACTCGTGAGGCATCAGAATAACTCTGCTCAGCCTGTCTGCTATCACATTGGACTTCCCCGGAATGTGCGTTGCCACTAGAAATCTCTGGGAAGTGATCGCCCAGTTCCACACTCTCATGGCTTCTCTGCAAAGAGGATAAGACCTGGTTCCTCCCTGCTTGTTCAGGTACCATACTACCGCCATATTGTCTGAGAAGATTGCGATGGTACCCTTGGGAAGAGAGCTGTGAAGTGCCTGTAACGCTAGAAGCACTGCCCTCATTTCCAGAACAGTGATATGTAAGTGGGTTTCGTGATCTTGCCACGTGCCTTGAACCGTCCTGCTCAGATAATGCCCCCCCACCCCATCTGGAAGGCGTCCGTGGTCACTGTGGCAATGGGGGAGGGGGGCAGAAGAGTCTCCCCTGGTTCAGGTTGGAGGAAAGGAGCCACCAACAAAGATCTCTCCGGCACGTTTCCGTGATGAGAATCGGGTAGGACAATGGCAGATCTTGGTATGACCACTGAGTCGACAGGAGCCATTGAAGAATTCGCATGTGCAATCTTGCCAGAGGGACCAGAAGAATGGCGGCCGCCATCAACCCCAAAAGCTGAAGGACCATTCTGGCTGAGGCTTTCCTTCGGGGTAGTAGGGCTAGGACTTGGTCCTGTAGTATCTTTATCCTCTCTGTTGGAAGGAATGCTCGCATCTCTACAGAGTCTAGCTCTGCGCCTATAAAGGCAACACGCTGTGATGGCAGCAATACAGACTTTTCCCAGTTGAATGTAATTCCTAATAGATGTCCCAACTCGATGGTAGCACTCAAGGCTTGAGTAAGAAGATGCCTGGTGGGGGCAGTGAGGAGCCAGTCGTCTAGATACGGAAACACCTGGAATCCCAGACCTCTCAGGTGAGCCGTCACCACTGCCAGACATTTGGTAAACGCCCTGGGGGCTGTGGTGAGACCAAAGGGCAGGGCCCGGAATTGGAAGTGACTGGCTCCTAGGCAGAAGCGTAAATGTATCCTGGAAGCCCTGTTTATCTTGATGTGATAATAGGCGTCCTTGAGATCGATGGAGCATATCCATACTCCTTTCTCCAGCAATGGGAAAATGGACTGCAACGTGACCATCCGGAACTTGGACTTCTTTACGAAGCGGTTTAGGTGGCCTGAGATCCAGAATGGGTCTCAAGTCCCCTGTTCTTTTCAGCACCGAAAATAACCTTGAGTAAGTTCCTAATCTGGTCTGGTCTGTGGGGACTGGCTGGATGACTCCCTTTCCGAGCAGCTTTGCGACCTCTATGACTGCTTGATCCCGGTGACTGGGTGGCACATCCGGAATTTTCCTTGACGGTGGAGGGGGATGGATAAAGGGGATGGTGTAACCTCCGGCGACGATACGAAGCACCCACTGATCCTGAGTGATGGAACACCAGGCCCTTGGATGCGTCGAGAATCGACCCCCGACTGGCTCCGGAGACGCACAGTCGGGCAGTCCCTCAGGGACACTGAAAGGAGGAACCACAAAAGGACTAGCGATCTCCTGAGTTGTGGGGGCCTCCGCCGCCTCCAGAATAATTCCCCCCCCTCTGCCTCTGGAAGGGGGGTCACTCTGATGGGCAGGGAAAGACTTTTGGGACTTTCTGAACCACATCTTTCCTCCCCTCTGAGCCTTGGTATAAGGTCTAACGGGAAGCGAAAAATGGGCCCTAACGGCAGACAAAGTCTTACCCTCCTGCTCACATCTAGTGAGCATGTCTTTCACCTTGGGTCCAAAGAGAGAGGACCCATCGAATGGAGCGTCGGTGAAGGAAGACTTGAACGCCTCAGCAAAGTGACACAAGCGCATCCAGCTTGCCTCCTAAGGGCTACGCCCAAACTCGCTGCCCTACCTGCCCCTTCGGCTGCATAAGATATGAACCTCATGGACGGGTTAACAATCGATGAAAGGGTAGACAGCTGGGCGTTGACAGACTGCATCAACGCCTCAGGCACGTTACCTGACAGGGTTTCTCCCAACTCCTTAATGAGATCCCTTTGGAGCCTCGTAAATTGACATAAATAATTCAGTGACCCCAGAGTAAAGGTCGCTGAAGTCAGGGTACGCTTCCCGTACCTATCCATGCTCCTGGACTCCTTGTTAGGAGGATGGATAGACGTAGATGCCTCTGCCACATCCTGCTGGGTGGCAGATGCCACCACCATAGCATCAACCGGAACTCCCTTGGTTAGAAACTCCTTGCCAGGGGGTGCGGATAAAAACTTGTTGGGTCGAGAAGGAACTGGCTCCACAGAATCAGGGTGTTCCCACACCCTGCGACAAATAAGGTCCAGTAACTCATCGAAGGGTGGAGACACCCAGGAGGCGGAGGGTTGGGCTCCGAAGGCCTTGAGGAAGACCGACTCCTCCGCAGAAGGGGTTTTGGATGGCCAGTCGCCCCTCTGTCTCAAGATCTCCAGGATATCGGAGAACGAGACATCATCAGAGGACGACTTAGGGGACCCTTCCGCATCATCAAGGTCTGTGTCCGAGGTGACAGACTCATCTGGGGAGTCTATGTGCTTCCTCTTGCACAATTTTTTCCTGGGGGGCTCTTCAGGCACGAACTCTGAAGGCTCCTCGGAAAACAGGGGACCACACAAGGAGGAATCCTCAGGCCTAGGAGCTGCGCTGTCCGAAGACAGGGGGGCACCAGAAGCTCTAGTCGCCGTGTCTAGGGAAGGAGTCGCAGATTCAGGTGAAGTCATTAGAGACTTGGCCAGCGCGCTCCTCATAGCCTCGAAGGCGGGCCCACCAGAATCTGAGGAGAGGCCCGTCTCCGAGACCATGACCGGTGTCGGGATTCCCCTAGCCAAGGCGCCAAGAGGGAGACTAAGGGCCGAAACCAGAGCCCCGACGAATCCCCCTCGAGCCTGGCCGAGGACACCCGAGAACCGAAACCTCTGGAAGGCACAGAAAGGGTTGGAGCTGAAGTCGGTGCCAATAGACTAGCAGTGGGTCTCGGAACCGACTCAAGGACTTCACCCGACTCTATGAACTCCGACGACACCAAGGTTGTCGGAGGAGGAAGAAACGCTATCGAAAGGGCCGACTCCGGGGCAGACTGGGCCGGAGCCAAAAATAATTTGGATAAGACAGGTGACTGGAGGAGCCTCTGGACCACCCTATCTACATCCGAATCTGAAAGCCTGGAGGACCTGGAGGAAACAGAAGGGGGCCGAGAAACTTTCTCTATTGGCTCCAAGACAAAGCTAGGAGGCCGTCTCCGAATCGGCTCCAAAAGGATCGGAGCCGAAGCAGACTCGACCAGAACAGAGACCCCTTTTGGCGCCAACGGTTCAGGAGCCGACGAAACCGACCCCAGAGCAGAAACACTCTCCTGCGGCTCCGAGACCAATGCAGCCGAAGAAGGAGACCCAGATTTAGATCCTCTATCCTGCAGCTCCGAAATCAGTGGAGCCGAGGAAGGGGACAGAGTACCTGATCTCTCATCCCGAGACTCCAAAACCAGTGGAGCCGAGGAAGGAGACCCAGATTTAGATCCTCTATCCTGCGGCTCCGAGGCCAGTGGAGCCGAGGAAGGGGACACAGATTTAGCTCTTTTTGCAGGTGGCTCCGACGGACTTGTCGGAACTGAACACTTCTTTTGCTTCGATTTTGAGGAGGGAAAAGAAAGCCAAAGCTTCCTCGAAGGCTGGCTTGATCAAACCCTTCAGGATCAGCTTATTTTTTTTCTCATGTAGAACACGAGAGGAGAAGGCATGGCAAACACTGCAAGATTCTTGCAAGTGTTTAGCCCCTAGACAATAAACACAGATGGCGTGGCCATCTGTCAACGACATCTTGTAATTGCATTTTGAACATTTTTTAAAGCCCAATGGCTTATGTTCCTTTTCTTTGCCAGACATATCAACTGTAACTCACTCAACACACAAGGAGGGAAGGGGGGGGGAGCTCCAACTTAAACGCTCGACAAGAGGTAGGGCAAAGGCCCTCTAACTCAAACGGGCCTAGCCCGCCAAACAGAAGGAATTACCACAACAATCCAAAAAGACAAACACAGTCAATCACAATGGAACTAACAACAAGATAGCTATTAAAATAGCTGTTTGAGTATAAACTTTAAAGCTAACTGCCAAAAAAGCGACCAAAAGACCAAAAAAGAAAGGTACTTAGCCACAGCCAAGTCGAGACCACGTCGTTACTCTAGGAGCGGTAAACGAGATCTGGGGGTTTGGGCATGGTGCATCCTGGGATAAGGGGTGGCCCAAGCCAATGAGAGACTTCGTGCTAGTGTATCGGCCGAGTCGGAGCCGATTCTCGGCTCCGAGCCCATCAGTTATGAATGTAGGTGACATAGGATCACATTACATCTAATGTTTTCTTAAAAACAGTTGCAATTTAAATAACCTTCCTGGCGCCAAAAACATAGCCATATTTAAAGCTACAGGTCCTAAATAAATTTGTCCAATACAACATAAATATCACTTGCATTTCATTTGTTTAACCAATAAAAACATCCTAACATATATGCAATACATCTGAAATATGCTTTAATTGCCTAAAAACTGTATATCTTTGCTAATTAAGCATATTAAGCAAAGATTTTATAGAAATAATAATAATCATTTCACATTCGCTATTTTAGATACTATTAAGATAGATCCGAAAGGGGGAAATTATAAAGGCGTGCTATCTTACAAGGAACTGTGGTGGCAATTGTTTACAGACGCATCTACCCCCCAGGACTCAACGATTTTATTTCTATAAAACCTTTGCTTAATATGCTTAATTAGCAAAGGTATACAATTTTTAGGCAATTAAAGCATATTTCAGGTGTATTGCATATATGTTAGGATGTTTTTATTGGTTAAACAAATGAAATGCAAGTGATATTTATGTTGTATTGGACAAATTTATTTAGGACCTGTAGCTTTAAATATGGCTATGTTTTTGGCGCCAGGAAGGTTATTTAAATTGCAACTGTTTTTAAGAAAACATTAGTTCTGATGAAGCCCGTGGTTGGAACGGGTGAAAGCGCTTAACTTTTTACCATTTGTTTTTTTATTAAATTTTGGTATTTTACACTATATGGTCTTGAGCTATCATTTCTTAGGTAAGAACTGCTGCTTGGAGTTTTAGCGTCCCAAGACCGCATAGCGTTTGGCGTGGTTACTAAATGTTTTTTCAGTTCTGTTGTTTCAACAAATACCAAACAAATTTTTACACAGAGGATCACTGGTCCACAGATTGATTGGCAGTAGCGTTTTTATGGTGTCAAGTTGCCAGTCTGGCGCCCAACCTTCACAGAAGACATACACATACACACATGCACCTACCTGCATGTCTTCAAAACTAACTCGACTACAGGGAGGACATGCAGACTCCACACAGAAGGAGCTCCAGCCAAAAATCGAACCGGAGAACGTCTTGCTGTGAGGTGACAACGCTAACCGCTACACCACCATGGCTGACAAGAGGAACATCCAATAATTTGGCTTTAATGTCATCAGGCAAAGCCTGAAGATAAAGCCATTTAAGTCCTCAGAACAGACCGAAATGCAGCAGCCGTAGAAGGAGCATCAGCTGCATCATAACTACACTTAATGGAGTGGCGAGCCACTCAAGAGGTAGAACCCAACAAAGAAAGGGCCGAAAACCTTCCCTTCAGAATCAGGAAGTTCAGAAACAGCCTGACAAATCAGAAAAAGAAGGGCTCGACCATACGTAGTCATATTAGTCTGGTAATCGATGGCCCTAAAAAATAAGGTGACAGCAGTATAATCTTTTTTTGTCCAGTCATTCCATGGCCCTACTATCCTTGTCTGAAAGAAGCAGCTTAGTAGAAGGCAACAGCTTGGAGGGTTTGTCAGAAGAGACAGACACCACAGAAGGATCTGCAAAAGGACATTTACACAGAAATTTACAATCATCAGCCACCTTGTAAAATCTGTCTGGTCTCTTGGGGGCTAGAGGCTGAGAATCAGGGGCTGCAGAAGCTGCTGAAAAGGTATCCAGGTGAGCAGCCAGAACTCAAAGAAGAGCAGAGGGTTTGGGATGCTCCATCTGGAGGAGTTCATAATACCTCTTATGAACATCAGAAAACTAAGAACAATCCCAGTTAAAAAATTCAATCATACGTAAAATAGTGTGCCCAAAGGAGAGTTCTTCTAAAGGAGTATCTGGACTGATAGAATCCTCTTCTTTGGACTCATTGTCCAAAGCAGTAGTGACCTGAGAAGATTATGCCAAGGACTCTTCCCCAAAATCCAGATCTTCATCAGAATACTCTTGCTCCCTAGAGATCTTAAGAGGAGTACAGGACTAGAAATGGGGAGGCACAGACGCTCCTTGAAAAGACTTTAAATCCATTAAGGCATTGAAGAACCACCCCAAGTAAAATCTTACCATTCACGTTGGGGATCTTTAACAGCAGGGGAAATATGCTTGTTTTTTTCTTCCCTCCCTCTTTTGTGGAATGTCTGCATGAAAACCCCTGGGGGGGGGGGGGTCAGAACCTTGCCAACACTACTAGCATAGTAGGAATCTCCTCCTGAATTAGAATCTGCAGAATCCCTCTTGGTCCCTCTGATATAATCAGCCGAGGTTCCCCCTCAACATTTAAAAGCCTCTGAGGTCATGCGAGCAGTTGTATCCATGCAGGCCTCCAACAGGGTCACAGCAGAGGAATCTGAAGCAACAGGATGATCCACTGGGCTTTCCCCAGCCTTGAGAGAGACGTCCGGGGGGAGGGGGGGGGTGGCTAAACAGCAGCCGAATCAGACCTGAGTTTTTTGCCCTTTTTCTTGGCTGGGGCTGACCCTCGGGACAGGAAGACTCCACCATAGCACCTTGTACCAACTTTAGACATTGATTTTCTAGGTAAATGGAAAACTGTATATGGTTGAGAGAAGCACCCAAATAGAAGAAACATTGCTCTTGATGATCTTTATAGGGAATCTGCCTCCCACACTGACATTTTCCCTTTCTGGATGACATGTAAATCAACACTAAAATAAAAGAGAAGATAAAGAACCTCAATGGGGGCACTTATCTGAAAATGGCTCGGTAACCAACATAAAAGGACAGTGTTTAGACCAACGTTCCATGATGGTGTTCAGACTCGTGGCAAAGACGTTCTGAGGTGTGCGCATTTGTATGTCACTGTTGTGCTCTAAGCCTTGGCGAGGGGGCATATGTGTGAAGTTAAATGCCTGTAAACTCTAAAGGCTTTGGTATACTGGCCAAAAGTTGGGTTATCGTTGGCAAGAGATCCCTTACATAAGGAATACTGCAACAGTGATATGGAAGGACATCAGTCTACTTCATCTTGTAGTGGCACTGTTCAACTGCCTTTACTATTGCACTGAAATTATCAACAGCCACAGTTACTCCACTTGTTTTCCTTGCACTATGGTGTAAGATGTACCTGATTGTGGGTTGTTATACATTACACCCACTGCAGATGTTACTATCAGTTAAGTCTATATTATGGCCAGATAAAAATTAACAAACTAATTTAAGTTATATAACATTATAGCTGCAGAAATTTAGCTTCCCCTTAAACGAAGAGTTTTAACTCTTCATTGCAGAAACCTACCTTCTGCTTGTTAATAACTAAGGTCTTCCTATATGCACCAGCTAGTACCCTAATTGTGCTAGTCCACTAGATTAACTTGTTTGAATCTAAATGTAACCACTACCCATACTAGTTCATTAATGTGCCCATCACCTACATCTTACAGCATGGGTCTCAGTTTGCCCTAGTCTCTTCTGAGGCTAGTCTACTTGCACTCGGCACTTTCAGATGATGTCAGAATTGTCTCATGCTTACTAACAAGCCCATTGCCGCTTCCCAACACTGACCCAAGTCTGTGAGAAATACAGAAAGGTTAATCACTCACATCAAACTCCAGTCCAAGTCCACAACCCAAACACCCTACAAAACAAATTATATCACTACTATAGCTTATAATGTGGTAGTTAAGAAATCCCTGCCTATTGTGCCATACTGATACTACAGCCATCTTCCCTACTTCCACAAGCACATCCAAAACACTCACATCTCCACCACTTATGCATACTACCTAAACAAGACACAACAACTGTCAACTTAAATCCTGAAGGAACACAAAATCTGCATTTACATAGGTAATGTTCTAGTTATTGGTGCAGTCATAGCTAGGCACACTAACTCCACCCTCACTAGGATGGACAAGAAAAGGATGATGGTAAAACGATTTGTGATGTGATGAGAGCTTTTAAGTCCCTCCATCCCAGTAATTATGGGTACAACCTAGTGGTTGTTCATGTAAGGGTGAATTGATTGTGGGTGCTGCATGAAAATGCAGAAAGACAGAATGGAACCTGCTATGCTCGCTCATGTCTGAGGCATGGATGACATTATGCTTGAGTAGCATTCCATCATCTTAAAGACTGCTGCCTCAATTCAAATACAACACAACTGGTTTAAAAGGCTGCCTGAAGTGTTAGTGTCATTCTATGCGGTTCCTGATTCTGTCAGCATGGGAGACCATGTTTGGCAAGCCTTCCTGTTGTGCCAGGGATGGCCTGAATATCTCTATTTAGCTTTCGCCTCCTGGTTCAAACTTTTGTTAAATAACAGTGTCTTTTATTCAGGCACCGCCCATCTTCTAGACAGTTCACATAGATTACACAAAGCCATTCTGTAAACGTCTGAGCTTGTGAGCTGCCCGTTGACTGTTTGCTGTTTTCCATATCTGTCGAGGAATTATATCAGACCACAGAAAATGACAACATGGCCACCAAGACTGTATAGTTTAGTGTGATACGTGTCCAATATTACTGCTGTTCATTGTAGTGATACTGAATGTGTCATGAGCCAATTTTGAACAGGATGAGTTTACTTTTGTTGGCATATAACATTGGCTGTGAATCATTTAAATATACATCATTGTTTTTAGAACATGTTTTGTTGAAACTTGAAGTTGTTTAAGTTTGCCTGATCATATAAACTCCTACACAGTTTCTGAGTAGACAGGCTTATGAGTGAGAGGACATCAAGATATGACCGGGGGGGGGGGGAGCCTGGGTGTGTGGCAATCAATGGAACTGGAGGAACCAAGCTGTCAGCTTGAGATTGAGAAGGTTGGGATGAGTCATTCCTGTCAGATGTGACAACAGGTCTGAAAAGGGATCCTTCTGAAGATGACGGCAAAGGAAGGGAAACCAGATTTCTTGGGGCCAATATAGGGAAATGAGGATTACTGTCCTCTTTAACTTTTTGGCTTTCTAAAGAAACTTGGGAATCAAATGAATGGGGAGAAAGGCATACAGAAGTCCAGTGGGCTAATTGTGCATCAGTGCATCCCTTGGGGTTTGTCCCTGTGGGAGAATCAGGTAGTTGCTGCATTTGTTGTTTCGGGAGAAGTACAGAGATGGATCTGTGTCTCCACACAAGACAATTGCGGAGCCTGGCCTACTAGAGGTGCCCCATATCAGGCCCCACATATAGGTTATGTGGAGCAATTATCACCTTTTGTTAGAGCATGCAGAATTTTGCAGTCAAGACATGCAGGTGATTGTAACCTTATTTGTGCAGTTACAATACAACACTGAGTCATTAGCTTTTGTCAAATAAAATCATTGGCAGGTATTACTGTTATTTACATTACTAAAAGTCATTATCACATTGCAAGGACAGGTGTGGGACACTCCATATGTTTATGAGTGCTACAGATATTTTTCATATTTAATTCTAAAATTCTGGAACTTGGCATCTTGAAGACAGTTTTAGTACTTACAAGATGGAAAAAACTTTGTCTGTCTGGTGTACCGATATCACTTTCTGTTTAGGAAATTGGTTGTGAGAATTATGATATTATTTCATATTTGGTGAATAACTGTCAGGGAACATGTCAGCATGCTAAGTAGTAGCTCATTTTGAAGACAGTATTAGTACTTGCAAGATATAAAAAGAACTGTATCTGTATGCCATACACATGCCCAGATATCAGTTTGTTTAGGACCGTGGTTATGAGAATTATGATCTTTTTTACTAATTAAAAGAATAATGCCCCTGTGGATAGGAGTGAAGATTTGGATGGTCTAACCAGGTAATGCATATGATATACATATATATGTAGTCTTCCAATACATCTGTCAAACATCATTAGCAATCTATTTGCATTTTCTTTTCTGTGCAGGTTTGTCCACCTTCTGACGGTGACATGGCTTCATGACCAGGAGAACGACAAGTGACAGTGTGGGTATGTGGCCATTCTTACATTCACTGGGCTGCCAGCCATGCCTCCGAAATTGAAAACCGGTACAACTTGACCTTCCCCACATCCAATGTGAAGATATACTGGATTGCAAGAAGAGGTATACATTGGAGTGGAGTACTGTAGTTGTTGGAAGAGAAGTGTTCCATCTACCCTGAGCTTGACATTCTTCTGTTGCACATTGGAGGGAATGATGTCATCAGACAACCACTCGGAAGGCTACAATTTCAAATCACAGCAATTTTTGAACACCTGCAGTCTTGGTGGCCACGTTGTCATTTTTTGTGATCCGATATAATTCCTCGACAGATATGGAAAACAGCAAACAGTCAACAGGCAGCTCACAAGGCCAGATGTTTACAGAATGTCTTGAACAACAAGGTCAGTGGATCTACAATCTGCCATGACAGCATCACCACGGAAGATGTTCACCTGCTCAGAAGGAATGGCGTTCACCTAACTGAGGAGGGCATTGTGTTGTTCTTGACTGACCTCCACAATGGCATGAGGAGAGCAGGATTGGTAACATGCAGCTTGTGAGAAGAATGGAAAACACCCATGACCAAGTAGGACCAGTATAGTAAGTAAAACTATATTATGAAATGTGTTGTGTAAAATATATTTTTCTGAGTTTGGCAAATAACTGTGGTAAGGAGCTGGTGAGGATGCTGAGAAAGAACTGTTTCAGGAGAGTGCTACAATGTACAATCTAATATGTCAGTGACCATCCTGCAATACTTCTTTTTTTAGTCTGCTTTAATCAGGCATGTGTAGATGACAGGAAGGGCTTACTAATACAGAACTTGATCCCTTAGGTCCATTACTGAATGGACACATATAAAGAGAAAAGGCATAGGTAAGGCAGATTGCTGACACTGAAGGAGGTCGTGAGACTGCAGTGGTATCAGCTTGTCTGAGTGGGTAGCCAGCACAGCTATTGGACAGATCAGATGGCCTTGCCTGCCACTGAAGTCCCATGGCTGTCTTGGGTTCATTAGTGGAGTGGCGGCCCTTACCTTGCTTTTTCTCCTTACATGTACCCATTCAGCAGTATGTTGGCCACACCAAGAATGTGTATATTTACAATCATATGTGTCTACATGGTAAAACAACTGCTTCTGAATGCTGTACACATGTACAGCTATCAGTTTTGTTAGGACTCAGGTTATGGAAATTATAATTTTTTCATATTTTGGTAAATAACTTTGCAAGGGAGCATGTCAGTGTGCCAAGTAATACCTCACTTTGAAGACAGTATTGATAGTTCCAACATGGTAAAAGAACTGTGCCTATACGTTGTACAGATGTACAAATAGCAAATTTTGTTTTGGACTTGGGTTATGGAAATTATGATTTTTTTCATATTTTGGTAAATAACTTTGCAAGGGAGAATCTGAATGTGCTAAGTAATATCTCATTTTGAAGACCGTACTGATAATTTCAACATGGTAAAAGAACTGTCCCTGTATGTTGTACACATGTACAAATATCAAAGTTTTTCAGACTTAGGTTATGGAAATTATGATTTTCTTTTTCATATTTTGGTAAATAACTTTGCAAGGGAGTATATGAATGTGCCAAGTAATACCTTATTTTGAAGACAGTATTGCTGGTTCCAACATGGTAAACAAATTATGCCTGTATGTTGTACACATGTGCAGATATCAAAGTTTGTTTTGGAGTTAGGTTATGGAAATTATGATTTTTTCATATTTTGGTAAATAACGTTGCATGGGAGCTTGTCAGTCTGCCAAGTAATACCTCACTTTGAAGACAGTGTTACTCTTTACAACATGGTAAAAGAACTGTGCCTGTGCACTGTACACATGTACAGATATCACAGTTTTAGTCTTGTACGATTATGAAAATTATACATTTACAATACTTCTCATTATTATGCCCATATCTTTGCAAGGGAGCATGGTGAGCACACAAATGATGCATCATTCTGAAGCTGACATTCAGACGCACAACTTCTACACTATGTAAGCTCTGTCTGTTACAGGTGATAATATACAACGCTTTATCAATTATGAGAATTATATTAATCATATCTCTGTGAATATCTCCATAAAGGAGCATCACACAGTAATGGTTAAGGTATCATTTTAAAGCTGACATTCATACTAACAAATTAAATACAAATTGTATAGGTCTGCATGGCACATTGACCAAGATATTGTGCTTTGCTTTTCCAAAATGGTAAAAAATATGCACAATATCCACATTCCTTGCCAAATATTTAATAATGACTTTGATATGCACTATCAACATTTACACTGCTGGAAAGGTCAGTGTCTGCTGAACAACTTTCACGTTTACATTTTTAGTCTGGCTCTTATAGTTAAAGAATTATGAATATTTGTTTTCTGTATGGTATTACAAATGGATTTTCTGAAAATGAGCTCAGGCTGCACTGTTGTTCCTACAGCTGAATTAAGCAGGCAGCTTTTTCTGAGATGCTCTGGAGCGAATGAGTTAATGTGGCACTGCTAAATGGTAAGAGCCCAACCAAAAAGACTCCCAAACCTGTGGCTCTCCTGACCCTAGGCACACTCATAAATGCAGAGTTACTGAAACTTAGTTTCAATCCATTCATAACACTCTTGTATACATTAGTCTGAGCATCCACCCTCCTTTACACCCACTGGAAAATGGGAGCTCTGTATTTATCTGGGATCCCATCATGTCAAGGCAAATCCAGATGACCCCAACCTAGAATTTACAAAAGACCAAATTAACCTTAAACTACTACACTTATTTATTTTATTTTATATTTGTTTACTGGGAAAGTTCAACTGGGGCAGAGACCATTGTCAGCAAAGGCCCAAGAAGAAATGTTTCAGATGCACGTCTTGAATGTGAGAAGAAACCAGAGCACCTAGAGGCAATCCACATGAATGCAGGGAGGACATGCAGACTCCGCACAGAAGGCACCCCAGCAGAGAACTGAATCAAACCTCTTGCTGTGAAGTGACAAAGTACAGTTTTGTACCTACCATAAATGTAGATGCTTGAGTGTCTTCACTGCTGCAGTCATTACACTTGGGTTATCCTGCCATCAGGCGGTCCCGCTGTTGGCCAGAGTTCCAAAGTCTTGGTCCGGCGTCGGTTGCTGTCGCCTCCTCCCTGACGTCAGTGCGTCAGGGGTATATAAGTAGCAGCCAACGCCATTTTCTTCAGTTTTTCTTGCCCCAGATGTCAGGTGCCCCCAAAAAGATAGGCAATACATATTTCTTGCAAAACATACAATAAGGTAAAAACAAAACCTGTAGCAACCAGCAAATACTCCACATAGGTATAATAGTGCAGAAAGTTATAGGCAAGACCCAGCTAAGAAAGAGGGGATGGTGGGTGGGTAACCAGGACTGCAGCAGTGAAGACACTCGAACATCTACATTTATGGTAGGTACAAAACTGTACTATGTTCATTGTGTTTCACTGCTGCAATCATTACACTTGGGTTGAATCCCAAAGCTGAGTCAGGGTGGCTGGTTCTATAAAGGATTTGGTGTGGCTATAAGGCCCTGCAGCACAGCAGTGGCAAAGCAAGCTCTGGATCTAGAATAAAGGGGCAAGTGGTAATGCTTGGTAAAGGTGTGTACTGAACTCCAGGTTGCAGCTTCCAAAATGTCTTTGGTAGGTACTCCTCTAAGGTAGGCAGTAGAAGTAGCAGTTGCCCTGGTGGAATGTGGCCTAATCTTTGATGGTACAGGTTTCCCATGCTGTGTGTAGCAGAACCAGATACAGTGTCCTATCCACTTTGAAATGGTCTGCTTTGAAATAGCCTTTCCCTGTGATCCTGAAGCATATGATACAAACAATTGTTCAGTTTTTCTGAAAGCCTTTGTTTTGTCCAAGTAGAAGCGCAATTGCCTGTGTATGTCCAAGGAATGTAAAAGTCTCTCCCCTTTATTCTGGGGATTTGGATAAAATGTTGGAAAGTGAATAGTTTGGTTAAGAGACACACTGGATACCACCTTAGGCATAAAGGAAGGGTTTGTTCTTAAAGAAACCCTGTCTTGGTGGAAAATGATGAAAGGCTCCACTGCCATTAGTGCCTGCAGTTCCAAGACTCTTCGTGCTGAGGTTATTGCCAGAAGCAGAGCAGTTTTCCATGATATGTATTTTAACTCTGCTGAACTGGCTGGCTCAAAAGGAGGCAAAGTGAGCTTTTCCAAGATGAAATTGAGGTCCCAAGTAGGTGTTGGTGCTCTCTAGGGCGGTCTTATGTTTTTAGCCCCTCTGAGGTACTGCTTTAGCAATAGGTGAGAGAAAATAGGAGGATCTGTGTTGTAATGAGCCTAGAAGGCAGAAGCGTGGATCTTAATGGATGAGAAGGATAGTCCCTTGGTCCAGCATCTCAGTTAAGTATTGTAGTATCTGAGGAATGTTAGGGACAAGAGGATCAAGGTGCTAGGCCTCCTGGCCTCCAAAATGACATCCATAACAGCTTTAGAGAGAGCAGTTGTCTGTTTGGCTAATGAATCTGCCATGCAGCCAGGTTTAAGGTTTTGAGCTGTCTATGCAGGATCTGATTGTTTTGCTGAGTCAGAAGGTGTGGAATTTGAGCCAAAATCCAAGGTGGGCCTTGAGCTAAGTTCTTTAAGATTGGGTACCAATGTTGGCGTGGCCAGTCTGGAGCAATCAGAATCATCTGTGTTTTTTCTTGTCTGGCTTTTAGGAGTACCTTTGAAAGGAGAGGCAGAGGTGGGAAGGCATACACATTTAGGCTTTTCCAGCTGAACGAAAGAGCATCCACTTTCCATGCTTGTGTGTGATAAGTCCTTGTGCAGAATTTTTGTAGTTGGCAATTCAGTGGTGAGGCAAAAAGATCTATGTCCGGGCACCCCCATTTTTGCATTATCATGCTGAAGAGTTGTGGATTTAATTTCCACTCGTGAGGAACCATGATCTTTCTGCTTAAGTCGTCTGCCAGAGTGTTTTTCTTTCCTGGCAGGAATTGTGCTTGCAGATGAACTTGATCGGTTAGAGCTGTGTTCCACAAGGTCATGGCTTGTCTGCATAGGGGGTAAGAATGAGTGCCCCCTTGTTTGTTTATGTACCACAGTACTGTGGTGTTGTCTGTCTTTAATAGTAATTGTCCTGGATGCAGAAGATCCTTGAAAGCTGTAAGGGCATTTTGTACAGCCAACATCTCTTTTTGATTGATGTGAAGATGCATTTGGTCTGTGGTCCATTTGCCCTGAATAAATTTTCCTGCCATGTGTGCTCCCCAGGCGTAGTCCAAAGCATCTGTTATTAAAGTCTGCCTGGCTGTGGGAAGAGTGAAAGGCTGACCCTTGTTGAGGTGACATGCCTGTGCCCACCATCAAAACTCCTGTTGTAGGCAGGGAATTAGTGGTATTACTGTTTCCAAGCTGTGAGAGTGTTGAGACCAAACACTTATTAGCTACCATTGTAATTTCCTCATATGCAGTCTTGCATATGAAATTAGCAGTATGCAGGATGCCATTAATCCCAAGGCCTGCAGAATTTTTCTTGCAGGGAGTTGGGACTTTGTTGCCATCAATTGAAAATACTGAGTCAGTTGTCCTTGTTTGTCTGGCGTGAGATAAGCCATCTGGGCAGTTGTATTTAAGCTGGCACCCAGGAATATTATCTCTTGTGAGGGCACTAGTTTTGATTTCTTTTTGTTTACTGTGTACCCTAGGCAACTTAACAATCTTTTTACGAACACCAGATGCTTTAGAAGAATGTCCTTGCTCTCTGCTTGAATCAGGCAGTCGTCCAGATATGGATATATTTGAATTCCTTTTTGTCTGCAAAATGCAATTACTGGTGCCAGGTACTTTGTGAAGACCCTCGGCACAGTAGATAAGCCAAAGGGCAGTGCAGAGAATTGGTAGTGCATTGAACCAGCTATGAATCTGAGGTATCTTCTGCAATTTTGTCTGATAGGGACATGCAGGTATGCCTCTTTGAGGTCCAAAGTAACAAGCCAAGCTTTCTTGCCCAACATGGGAAGGAGCTGCTGTAGTGTCAACATTTTGAATTTCGGAACATCCAGGTAAGTATTTAGAGTAAAAAGGTCCAGAATAGGTCTCCAGGCTTTGTCCTTTCTGGGGACCAGGAAGAGTCTTGAGTAAAATCCTTGTCCCTTTTCCTGTTGTGGTACTTTTTGAATAGCTCTCATGTCCATGAGGGATGTAATTTGTTTTTGTGCCTCTGCCCATTGATTTTGTGGCAGGTCTGGCATTCCTTTTAGCCTTGGAAAAGTGTGAAAGTGGAACCTGTAACCTTGAGACACAATATTCATCACCCATTTGTCTTGGGTGATTGCTTGCCAGTTTTGAGAAAAAAGTGCTAGTTTTCGTCCTAAGGGAGCTGCCAAAAGGGAAGAGTTTGGCATAGGAAGGGGGAAGTCATTGGGACTGTTTCCTGTAAGGTTGTGACTTGTCCTCACCTCCTTTTGGAGTTGAAGCACCCCACTGCCGTGGTCTGTAAGAGCCTTGTGGCTGAGATCTCCCTCCTGGGCATCTGCCTCTTTGTGGCCCGTCTGACACTGGGAAGGACCAATTTTTTCTAGGCCAATTTCTGCTAAATCGTGGTGGCTGTACCTGTAAGAAATCCTTCACTGTTTGCATAGATTTTGCCTTATCCTCCATTTTCTTTAATACCTCTTCTGCCTTAATACCAAATAAATTATCTTGCTGCAAAGGAGCATCCAATAATTTTGCCTTAACATGATCTGGTAAAATTTGTTCTTTCAACCAAGCATGCCTTCGGATCACAGATCCTGTAACTGCTGCTCTACAAGAAGCTTCTAATGAATCAAAACCACATTGCAAAGTATGTTTTCCCACTTGTTCAGCTGCATGCAATAAATCCTGCATTTCCTTATAATCAGGCTGTTCTGCATTTGTACTCATTTTCTGTTTTAATTGAGACAGTAAATATTGTTGATATTTAAGCATGTGAAATTGGCAATTTAAAGCCCTCACTGCCAAAGTTGCTGAGGTGTAAACTTTCTTCCCCCATATGTCTAATGCTCTAGAATCCCTATCAGAGGGAACTGGATTTTTAGCCGTGGAAGCCTTTACCCCTTTGGGACCCTGGGAAATAGTTTCTGGGTCAGCAACAGGGTTTTTATAAAGAAATTTGTGCGAGTCAGGGGCTCTGTAGTACCTGTCTGGCTTGACTGGAGCTGGGGGTAAAGAATCAGGATTTAAACTAGATTCAGAGAACATATCATCCACAATGTCCAACACGCGGAATAGCAAGGGGCCTGTGCTGAGGCAATAAAAGAAAGTCTCTGAGCCTTTTCTTGGATTCTGAGTAATCCTGGCCCTCCCAGTGGAAATGCTCCTTCATGGTATGTAAAGTTTCCCCTAAAGAATAATCCTCAGGAGGAGAGGCTGAAGGAATTGATTCTTCAGCATCAGAGTCCTCACAGGGGGGTAAAGAATACCCCTGGTCTGAAGAGGAATCAGAATATAAAGAAACCTGGTCAGAGGAATCAATCTGTATCCTGCCTAGGCCTTTTATCAGGAAGGGGATGGGAACCCCTGATCAGAGTTATCAAGTCTTCGGCCATTTTAAGCATCTGTTTTTTAGGCATGGAGGCCTGTCCAGGAGAATGCTGTACTTGCTTCTTTGTCTTTAATGTAGTTTTAGTCTTGGCAGTAGTTACAATGGTAAGTTGTGTAGGCCTGAAAACACCCTCAGAAGCCGATGCCTGCTCAGTGGCTCCGGACCCATCTGAAGGGTTAATTCTCCATTGGCCCAACACCTTGAGTATCCAGAGGCCTAGGCACCTCCACGTGGGAGTCGGTCACGGCCTGTGGTTCTGAGGTAGTGGGAGTCAGGGGCTGCGAAAGCGCCTCACTGAAAACCGGCGAACCGGCGACTGGCCTAGAAGAGGCTTCATCACCAGTTTTTGGCCTCAGATGCCTGTCCTTATCTTTATCTTTGCGTTTTTTGTGCATGCTGGTCGTCGGATGTTCCGACGGCATTGTATAATTAAACCTTCAGCCAAAGTAATGGCGAGCAAAATCAAACAGACGTTTAATAGTGCGTTTGTTAAATCTAGCACAAAACCGACAACTAGTGACGTCGTGATCTGGGCCTAGGCATGGGATACAGTAAGAATGAAAATCCTTATGAGGTATTTGCTTCCCACAAGAAATACAATTATTAACTTTTACTGAAATCGGTCTGAGGCAAGAAAAAGTTTCCCCAACGGGGTACTTAGTTTTATTGAAGACTTCAGTTCAGAAATCGAATTTGATATTTCAGGAGTCGGTCGACCGACACTTGCAAACTGCTTTTGCTTCGGGCACCGCGCGGCAAGAAAGACTGAAGAAAATGGCATCGGCTGCTACTTATATACCCCTGACGCACTGACGTCAGGGAGGAGGCGACATCAACCGATGCTGGACCAAGACTTTGGAACTCTGGCCGACTGCGGGACCGCCTGATGGCAGGATAACCCAAGTGTAATGACTGCAGCAGTGAAACACAATGAGCATCACTAACCACTCCACTGCATCACTGCCAACCACAGATACTCTCTATTTCCACCATTTACTAAGATGATTATTTAAATCTTCTAGGCGAGAGCTCTATCCAGTTTAACACCATTCTATTCAACAACTTTATCTATTCATCAACAGGCAAACCTACACCACTAGTAATACATATATTCAGCATATCTTAGATTTCATCAATGGCAATTTCCTTGACAAATTTTCAAACTTTCCACAAGACATTCTCATATTCTTGACAGTGCCCTCACCAGCACAGAAAATGCCTGCATCCCACCCTCTGTCTCCACTTCATTAGTTAAACGTGACCACAAATCTATATTCTTTAAAACCTTTGAACATCTTTACAAACCCCAGAGTACTTGGGTATTTCTCCAAATCAAGCCAGTTACTGCTCTTAGGCGACATACACATGTTCAGAAGTACCCAGATTTTGAACCCATAGCCAAAATTGTCACATGTTTCTCAGAGGTCTATTCACACTTGCTGAATACGAGTTTAGGATTGTTACAACCACTACACACTACACAACCATAAAATCTTTAGCTACTTTAGGAACTTGGAACGTATATGTCAGGTTAGAGCATTGTTGAGGAAAACAGTAACAAGTACCCTGATTCTAAGCCAACAGCCACTATTGTAGCAAGTAACTTTAGCTCCAGCTTCATACCCTCTATCCACCCTGTTGTTCCCACTATTCTGCAACCATTCTCCCACTCCCTAAATCACCAATGATCAAGTTATACCATCCCTGTCCAGAACCAAGAACACTAAATCCATAGGTCCTGATGATATACCAGCTTGACTCTATCAGCACAAGATAATATCAGGCTGAACCTCTGGTTAACTTTTTAAAATCTGAATCTCTCTACAGGATATGTACCCGATGCCTTAAAAACTGAGATGGAGACTGGAATATACTCCAATAATTAGGACACTGCAGAGGGCCTAAGCAGGGAGACCACTGCTAGACAGTGTAGATTCTTAAGGAAGGTCAAGATCAGCATGCTCAATGACTTGAGGGACAAAAGGTGCATCTGATTATTACATCTGATGACGCACCTATTAAAAGTTAGGGTAAAACCCCAAAATAGTGGGGAAATTGGTGTCGGTGCTCCCCCACTTTTTTTTTTTTTATTTAAAAGGTAGGCATTTAAGGTGTGAGCAGCAGATTAGATTCAGGAATACAAAAGATGGAAATGTGTCTGAAAAAAACTTCGGAAGCAGTAAAAGGAAACTTCACTGCTGTGGAAAAAATGTATGAAGGAGAAATATGAAAATATGGTAAAAGAAAATATTTGACGGACTGGCAAAGGTTAAAACACTGCATAGTAACTTAGTGACTCTCACTGATGATGAAGAGAAGCAATAGAGAGGTGCCTTTGAAAGTATCAAAGAATATTTGGACAATTTGTATAAGCTGGTAAAGTGGCATTCAGGCATTATTCCATGACAATAACCCCACAGCACAAAAACTTTTAGTGCAGACAGCAGCAGCAAAGCTGAGGGTTACTAAACCCATAAACAATGATAAAATACATTGAAGGAATTAGGGAAATATTATGGGGATTTTTGCAAGTCTTTACAAAGCAGATGAATGGTGCACTGCGATCAAGATATGATTTTGATGGAGAATTTCACAGTAAACTTGAGCTTGCCAAAGGTAGTGCAGTTAGGGGCTCAACAGTCTACTGTAAACATACAGAAGGAAGAAATAAAAATGGTGGTTGGCAGTAAAGCTATAGGCAAGCCACCAAGTTCAAATGGTAAACCCAAAGAAATCTGGAAGTTGGGGGAATACCCTAACAAGGCTACGGAAGGATATTTAATAGTGTTTTGAAAACTGGGGGGGGGGTGTCTATATCCTGGAAGAAAGATGTGGTGGTGGTTTTACCTACAGAGAGGAAAATACTTAAGACTCTGACTTATATAGACCAGTTTCAATATTAAATCATGACTACAAAGAATATATGTCTATAGTAGAAAGAGTGTTACCAAAACCAACAGTCGTAGATCATTGTGGATTTGCAGAGGGGAATATCCATCCTGATTTTACTTAAGAATCTCCCCTCTCTAGCAATATTAATGGATACAGCGAATTCAGAAGGATGCAAAGCACAAATAATTACCACTGCTACTTGTAAGCCTGGATGCAGAAAAAACTTTTGATGGGATGAGTTTGGAATGTATGTCACTAGATGGATTGCAAACTGGCTCAAGGACAGAACCCACATGGTTAGAATTTCTGGAGCCATGTCAGACTCCAAACCAGTTACAAGTGGTGTCCCACAAGGCTCAGTCCTGGGACCTCTCTTGTTTGGTATATATTTCTCGGAGGTACAGGCCAACACGGAAGGACTGTGGCTGACCAAGTTCGCAGATGACTGCAAACTGGGTGCCATAACCGACTCTCCAGCCGACACAAGCATCCTCCAAAAGGGCCTCATAGGAACAGACAACTGGTGCCAGAGCCATGGCCTCAAGCTAAATGCCAAAAAGTGTATAGTCATCCCCTTTGGCAAAACAAAGTGCCCACAAATTACCACATAGGTGGTAATCCATTAAGTACAGAAGAAGTAATTAGGGACTTGGGGACCCAAGTTGATAGCAATCTCTCATTTGACAACCACGTGGCCAAAGTGGTTAGAAAAACATTTTATTTAGCCCACCTAATCATGAAGGGATTCACATCTAGATCAGGGGAGGTCATCGTGCCTCTTTACTCATCCCTCATCAGGCCCATAATTGAGTACAATGCCCTTTTGGGATGTACCTTACCAGACACCTGCAGCAACTGGAAAGACCCCAAAAGAACCTCACCAAGAGGATCAAAGGGCTCAAACAGATGCCATATGCTACCCGGTTAAAGAAACTCCAGCTCTACTCAGTGGCATACCGCCTGTTCAAAGGCGATCTGTGCCTGACGTATAAAGCCATGTCCAACCCGGAATTAATGGACATGCTGCACCTCAGAAATTCAAATCCTATCGAGCGCTTGAGAGACTTGAACCTCAGCACTGAAATAAATAGGACATGCTGGAGGGACAGATTCATAACCCAGAGGCTCCCTTCACTCTGGAATACAATCCCAGTCCAGGTTAGGCAGAGTCCCTCATTGACTCTCTTCAAGAGGAATCTTGATGAGTGGATGGGAGATCGTAGGTTTACCCCGGGTATCACTTCTGTGTCACTGTTAGACAGAGGCACAGTATACTAACCTCGAAAAAGGGCATAGCAAAATAAATTTAAAATGGGTGGAGAAAGCCAAACACATTCTGGCTAGGCTTATAAATGCCCTAGGGCAGATAGTCTAGTATGAACCTATGAACCTATGTGTGTAGGGTAATGGATGATGTTGCATTTCCTACTGAAACAACTAAACAAATAAGGAAGGAGTTGGAATTTTGTCTGATAAACTGATGCCTCCTTTCCCAAAGCTGTTTGCAACACATTTATAAACATTAGCAATTAAAATAAGAAGTGCAATCAACCAAGGGTATGAGTGGAAGGGGGACAGGAAAGAAGAACACTGTTTATGGGTGACATAACATTATAAACGACAAATCCAAAATGAGATGCTTCTGTGCTATGGAATACGTTGAGTAATTTCAAGTGTTTTGGGGTTATAAATAAACAGACAAACACAAGCCATTTCTGTAAACTTTGTGCTCACATATGAATTAGTTCAGCAATTCCCATACTTTGAGGGTATGAAAAATGAAATACCTATGAATATGGCATGAGAAGACTCATTAGCGGCAGCAAAGGAGATGTGGGAGGAAACGTAGCAGAAAATAATCCACAAGGTAAGGGGGAGAAAGTTTTTGATTACAGATCCGGATAGTAAGATACAGGAAGTGAAAATATTTCTTTCCCCTTAACTCTGTATGTTGGCTAGATGTATGTCACTCAAATGGATGATAAATTATGGCAAGAAATAAATAAGGAACCGATGAACTTTTTTAGGAAGAAGACAGGCCTACGGTTAAATGAGTTAAGACAATCCTAGTGACAGACTAAGGGGGCATGGGGGTTGTCTGCTTTTAAATGAGCACTTTAAGGCTATGCAGTTAAGTCTATTTTAAACATAGTAAAAGTAGAAGGGAAAACTGTATTAGAAAGATGAAATACCAGACAGTGAGATGTTGTTTTATGGCCTTATCAGAAGCAGGTGTTTTGGGAAGAACAAAACTAACTAGGCAAAGTGTCAGACAGTATGCTGAAAAAGAAGCTAGTGAGAGATGGAAAAAGGAGATTTTGCTGACAGTGTTCCCAAATAAAGGGAAAGAAAGTAGGCAAGTAACACAGTGAAGTAACTAAAGGAAGTTAACCAAGGAACTGTGGTATAAGATGCAAATTATCCATGGGGAAAACTAAAAAAAAGTGAGGAAACCAAATAACTGTTTTGTTTACATGATAGGAAGAAAGTAGAATATAGACAGAGAGAGAAAGAACATGTATGATAGGATAGTGGCTAACTCTTATAGAATATTTGGTAGAACCAAGGCTATAAAAAGAGAATCATACCTCTTAGAGCAAAACATCTGGACAAAGCCTACAATGAAAGGGAGACAAATAGGGACAGATTTTAAATATTGTTCTTATAAACTTCGAAAGTTTATAGAATTTTATGAAGGATATGGAGTCTTAAATTCAAATGTTTGTCATTATTTAATAACTTCACTCCTCAGCTATTTCTCAGAAAAGTACAGATTTTAGGAGGAACACACCAAAAATATGAGGCAAAACTCTTAACATTCTGCGAAAATCAGTACAGTTGAGAGATATGGAGATAATTAGTACAACATACAGAATTACACATGATAATTATAATCAATCAGAAGAACTTAGGCAAGACTGGGAGAAAAGGTCAGGAGGACAATTTTCAAAGGATCAATAAGAGAAGCGTGCAGGACTTTGAGGTATGTGACAAACATACCTTTCAAATGCACAAATTTGGCAAAAAATTCTGCTCTGTGGCTTAAGATTAAAGGATGCCATGAATTCCTGAATGGCCCCTTTAAATTCTGATTTTTCATTTTTATTTGTACTTCCCCCTTGCTTGCTGATGTCATCACACAGCGTCAGCATGCCCTGCGGTATCATTGGCATACAAGGACGAAAATGATGATATTGAGCCATAATGGCTCTGTGAGCAGACTCAGCAAGACATACACAGTGTATAAACCCCACAAGACTTTACAATGTGCGTAAGTGTGATGTGGCCTTACACAAATTGGGGGGGGGGGGGGGTTAAGTTTGAGACTAAAACTTTTATTGTTTGAAAATAAGAAGGCAACAGATAAGTTAACTACCAAATTAAGACTAGGTTTGTGCAGGCAGCTCAGCCAGAAAGGGATCATCAGATGATCACCACAGAGTCTAGAAGAGAAGCCCAGCAACAAGATGTGTATTTGAAAGAGGACTGGAAATGCAAGGAATGGAAACGGAAAAGGACTGGGAAGCAAGAAATAACAGAAAGCCTGTGAGCAGTCCACCAAATATCCCCATCTGCCACCAGGAAGGATAAGAACATCATCGGCGTCCAAGATTAAATCCACAAAAGTAAAATAAAAGATTAGTCTGTGAGAAAAGTAAAATTACTGTGAATTCCAAAGCAGTTCTGAAGCACAGAGGAGGATGGGGAGAGTTGCTGAGGACGTGAGCAAGTTGAAATTGAGTGTAGTATATTATTTTAGAGTCCAGTGACTCGTATGTGGGTGAAGAGGGACTTGGATCGTTGTATATATGCATGCATTAATAATGACTGGTTAAAATTGGGACCACACTGCATAAAATTGTTTATCAGTATTTTTTTAAGCCTATGCTACTTCTCTTACCTTTTCTTTGACAGATGAAATCCTTCATACACATTTTCTACTGCCCCTGCCATGGCTGTATTTTAACCTCAATTGCTGGCAGTCAGGCAGTGCTGTTGACTACCATGGTGGTAGCCTGGCAAGTAATCAGACTGCAGTCATTTTTGACGGTTTCAAATTAATTTAATTCTCTGATGAACTTACTTACTCCAAGTTAGGGTTACTGGTGGAGAGCCAGAAAGAAGCCTGACATTTACTGGTTGTAAATGTTGAGAAATTAATCTTGGACGGCAACCCATCAGAAAACACACACACACACACACACACACACACACACACACACACACACACACACACACACACAGATGCACACAGATGCACACAGATGCACACAGAGACACACACACACAGACAGAGACACACACACACACACACACACACAGACACACAGACACACACACACACACACACAGACACACACACAGACACACACACAGACACACACACACACACACACACACACACACACACAGACTACCGATTTACCTGTAATACATTTGAAGGTGGAAGGAAGCCAGAAACAATGGGAAAATCAATACAGACATGGGGAAGATATGTTAACTGTAGTAGCAACACTAACTGCCCAATTGGAAGCAATGCCTCCTTAGCCTGAACAAGCAAATAAGAGCACTAGTGAAATCCTCCAAAGCAAACCAAGTCCAAACTGGCCACAAGTACTAGAGACAATCAGAAGGACTTCTTCACGTATCTCTACAACCTCAAAGGAAGCACCCAGATCTGTTCAAAATTGGTGGTCAAGGACACCACATATACAAATGCCGTAGATACAGCAAAGATGCTGGCTGACAGATTCAGTGAAAACTTTACCCCTCTGCCCCCCCCCCATCAGTAAATCAGGACATCCCCAGTAGCTGACCCTTCCCCTTACATCTAAGAAACAGGTCATCAC
Organism: Protopterus annectens; assembly: GCF_019279795.1. Lineage (NCBI taxonomy): Eukaryota > Metazoa > Chordata > Ceratodontiformes > Protopteridae > Protopterus > Protopterus annectens. The sequence goes on from NC_056735.1 coordinate 1,172,234,969, forward strand.
TGCTCTCTCAAAGGCAAAAAATACAACCTCCATGGGACCCAATAGCATCCCAGGCTGCATCCTACGTGAACTCAGGCAGGAACTTGCAGCACCATTAGGCACCCTTATTCAACCAAAGCCTGAGCACCACCTGAGTGGAGGACAGCCACTGTCATCCCTTTACACAAAGGTGGAGCGTCCACCGATCCGGGAAATTATAGACCCATCAGCTTAACTAGCCTGATCTGCAAAGCCACGGAATGGATTATCATGGACCTCATTAACAAGGACATTGGCAACCTCCAAACACTTGTTCCCACACAGTTTGGCTTCATCAAGGAGAGGTCATGTCTGCTAAATTTGGTCGATTTCTTTGAGACGGTCACCAAAGCCATGGATGAGGGAAAGACGGTGCACATCACCTATCCTGACTTGGCCAAAGCCTTTAACACTATTCCCCACTGGGGCATAATAGATAAACTCTCTCAACTAAGCATCAATCCATATGTTACCAGATGGGTAGCAAACTGGCTAACTAATAGAACCCACATAGTCAAAATAGGGGAAGCCACCCCAAGCAGTAGAGTAGCATACCCTTGGGTTCGGTTTTGGGGCCTCTGTTATTTGGGATATACCTTTCTGAGGTGTAGGCCAAAACCATTGGGCTATGGCTGATTAAGTTTCCAGATGACTGCAAGCTGGGTGCTGTCATCAATTCCCCTAGTGATGTGGACATCCTCCAAGAGGGTCTCACTCAGACAAATGACTGGTGCCAGAAACATGGCCTCAAGCTGAATACCAAAAAATGCATCATCATCCCCTTTGGGGAGAGTGACATCCCCCACAAATTATCACGTTAATAACAATGTCCTAAGCACGCAATTAGTCATGAGGGATTTGGGCACCCAGGTTGATAGAACCTGACTTTTGACCACCATATTGCTTCCATTGTACGGAAAGCCTTCTATATGGCCCACCTCATAAGTAAGAGTATCTCATCCAGGGACAAGGAAGCCACAACATCCCTGTATTCTTCCCTTATAAGGCCCAATATTGAGTACAGCGCCCCTTTCGGCATGTACGTTGCAAAGCGCATGCAGCAGCTGGAGTGACCACACAGGTTCCTCACCAGGAGAATCCAGGGCCTCAAACATCTACCATAAACAGAGAGGTTAAAAGCCCTATCCCTCTACTCAGTTTCATACAGACTCCTCAGAGGTGACCTCTGTCTGGCATACAAGGCGATCACGGACCCCACCTTGATGGGACTGCTACATATTCTCAAGTCAAGCTCCAATGAAGTAGCCCACACGCGTGGCCTCAGCCTGGTCTGCAACATCAAGACTTGTTGGTGGGACAGATTTGTGCCCCAGAGGCACCCCGTTTTATGGAACAGACTCCCTCTCCACATCAAGCAGAGTACCTCTTTACCCCTTTTAAAGTGCAACCTGGATAACTGGATGGGAAACAGAAAATATACCCCTGGGATTCCACCCGTGTCCCTGCTGGACAGGGGCGTTGAGTGCTGATTTGTCTAAACATGGGCTAAACTCTTGGCTAAGCTTATAAAGGCCTCAGGGCCAGTAGCCTAGTAACCTCCTATGATCCTATGAATTGCTGTTCCATTATCAGTATAATGATATATGTTAGATTTTGTATTTTTTTCCAAAGCTTTATCACTAGCTTACCAGGCTGCATACTTGTCCTTGATGCTTGGTGCAGCATTAGAAAGCAGGGGGTTGTATTCACTCAGTAGGTGTTTGGATTACTATTCTGGTATTGACACTGCAAGGTAGCAATTACTTATTTTATTTGTGCCAACTAGTTTGGTGGGCTATCCCACCAATATATATATATTTTTTATTTATAAAAAATTGTGTTTTAGCTTTATACAAATTAAGTTCAAATGTTAATATAAATGAAACACTATTATTCTGGGTATAGTTCGTGTCAATTTGTCACCGCTGTTTTTAAAATTGGTGTTTCTGAGTGGTGGTATCTCACAATCCTACTGGGGTGGGAAGAGTTAAACCATTAGGTACCAAAACTTTATGCTAATTAGCATCCAGATCTTTGGCCATTATGGTCATATTTTTCATGGGCCATTGTCCAGATTTTTGATGTCCGCAGGGTGAATGGTATGGTGACAAAATAAAGATGGTTTAGAACATTTGCATGGAAATGTTTACGTAGATATTTTGATATCCTGAGTAAATTACAAAGGATCTGCTCTCAGGTTCAGAATAATTGTTGTAGTTGTATAGCGAGTGGAAGGGGAATGTTTTATGGGAAAGTGCAGAGTTAGAGTTTAAAGAGGCACTGCAAAATGCCTTAGGGCAGATGATGGTGAATTTACAAGAGAGAGAATGCTGCTAAGTTAGTGCAGGCGAGCTATAATGTCAGCACACAAGATGGTCTTGTTAACTTGAATTATGTTAGCAACCAAAAAAATGATAACCAGAAAGTGGAAATCATGGGTTAGAAAGACCATGGAACAAGTACTAGGTATTATAAAGGAAATTAAGCAGTTGGAGGGAGGGGTTGTTAGTTAGAGGGAAGAGTAAGTGATAAGGAATAAAGGACTGTTGGAGGACTACCATGGAAAAGATGAAAGATGCAGAATATCTAGCTGATGTCCTATAAAAAAGTATGCAATTCCAAAATTATATAAATGCATTCGGTTTAACTTCCACAAAAAAGATTTTGTTTGAAGGAAATACAAAGGATATTGAGGAATTTGATACTAATAAATGATAAATTGCACTGAGCTATGCAATACAATGGGATAACAACAGGAATATGTATCCAGGGAAACTGAAATGGGAAATCTCCTTGCAAACATCCATTTCCAAACAAGAATTGCTTGACAACATAAACATGATTAATTTAACACACAAATCATTGTGAAATAGGACTATATAATATAAAATAAGGTACAATATTTAATATCTCCATGTAGATTATTTTCAAAGCGTTTTATATAACCAACCCAAGATGCTAGTATTGCCATATGAACCAGCTGAGTTATATCATTACTGGTGTCACTGTCCGGAGGTGCTATTGTTTGACATGGGGAAAGTCAAATAAAGAATACAATGAGTCTTGCAACAATGGCTACTAAGTAAATGACATTACAACGTTGGAAATCACCCTGACTTCAGCTCTCAATTACTAAACTGCGCACATTATACACAAAGTACACAAACACAATACTGGGAACGTTTATGGAATATAAACTAAAAAAGGAATGATGGAGAAATGAAAACTGAGCAAAAATAAAACACTAGTGAATGGTATATAGGTTTACTGGTTGGGGGAAAAGTGAGTAGTTTATTCTGAGCTCAATAAAGCTTCATTCAAATAAAGAAAAATTTCATATACCTCACTGCTGAGATGTACACACTGAGCAGGAGGAACTACAGAAGCAGCAGCTTCATGCAGGGATAGCAGAGGTCATCTTGTAAATGCCTGCATATTTATCAAACTATGATGAATAGATGTCAGCTCTGGGGCATACAGGGGTAAAGTCCTGGCTATGCTATGGGAAAAGTGAGTTAGATTAGTGGCTTGGGTGCTTGTAGGACATGGCTGGTTGGATGGGAGTGAGTGGGTGTACAGGCTTGCCCATCTTGGGAGGGAGAAAGGCATTTCTGGCCCACTAGATGGGTACACCTAAAGGGAGAATTAGGTGTTCACCCACTGGAGCTCTGAGCAAGCTTAACTTGCTCCACCACAGCGCATTCATATTACACAAATTAAAGGACACTAGCATACACAAGTGCACTTCTTCATGTAAGGCAGCAATTGGGGGATCGGAGGGGGTGCCATGGGGAGAGGGTAAGCTGCCCCCTTGAAACAGAAAATTGGCCTGCTACATTATCACCCGTCTCTCACTAAGAGATGGGTCATTGTAGATCTCATGCTGGAATAAACAGGCCACAGCCTTCTCGCTCAATGGCTTGGAAATACCCGGTTCCCATTCTCCTGGAATGAATATGTCAATTGAGCAAAGGTGTAGAAGTCAGTGGGCAAGATCCTGGGAAGGGGAGCAGAAAAAAATATGAATAAAGTACAGAGGACAAAAATGGAAGATAAGTGTTTCATTTAAACGTTTTTGAAACTGCACTGGAAGGGTAACTATACAAATTCTAAGTTTGTAATTTTTTTCCCATATGATCTTACCTCCTGCTGTTCCTCCTTGCTGCAGTCCAGTAAAACATAGACAAGGATATGTGGCAGCAGACAGATGGTCACCTTGTAGTCATGCTTCATGATGAAACTGCAGCAGCTGAACACCTTGCTGGCAAGTTCATGCCGGACCTGCAAAATGGCAGTAACAGTTTATTGTACTACATAAAATGGTTACAGTCAACACAACTTGCCTCGCAGCAGATGTAGCTACTGCACTATTTTTTTATCTAGAATGCTTTCCTTATAATCATACTCCTGTCCTACTTCATACCCAATGGATTTTTACCTTTAGGCAGCC